>NW_028135677.1:0-246656 GCF_964662115.1 Mustela nivalis
GAGAAGAACTCTTCCGGATATGAAGAAAGAGCGAGTCTGAGGCGCTTGCACAGGCTTTTGTCTCTGGATTTTGTATCAGAGATGGCCGTGGAATGTCGGGGAGGCCTCATGGGCCATGGACGAATCTTCCTCTCTGTGGATTTGGCCCGATCCAAATTGTTTTTCGTCAATCTGTGGAAAGGGAGGACTCCTTTCAGGTTTGTTACCTCAGGTGTCCCGCCAAAAGAGGAATTCCAAAGAAGAGCCCTAAGGAAAAGTGAAGGGAGAACCCGAACTATGGGTAAAATTTGGGGCATAGGGGCATGGCAAGCCCAATATGCTATCTCTTCATCCAGCATCTGAGAGGCCTTATTGAGGACTGGGATCAGGGTGAGGGTCACAATGTGTGGTTTTGACCAATGTGGCCCGCAAACATGAGCGGGGCCTCATGGGCCACACTGGTTTCAACTACACTGAACGTTGGACAACATGCCAACCACATGGTTTCTTGCCACGGGGAAGGAGTTGTGTTTTCTGCATCACTTTCAAGCCTGGGAAGTGATTGGAGATAAGGTCTAGGTTCTGAAACTTGACAACCGAGGTTGGGAAGAGATGACGACCTAAGACCATGGCGGGTCCGATGTGCTCAGTGAGCGGCCAGCTTTCTGTGTGGGGCCAGGTAATCCAGGCTCAGGCTGTGTCAAAAAGGGCAATAGTGCCCAGGTCAGCCTATATATTTGGGGTACAGTAGAATGGCGTGCAGGTTGATCCTCTTTTGGAGTTTCTGGGTAGCCCCAGAGGGCAATGTTTTTCTTCCTGAGGGCAGGAAGAGTGCTCCATTATAGTTCTGGTTTTCAAACTGGAGGCTTGTGGGCCAGTAGTCTGAGGAAGGAAATCTGAGAACAAGCTAGGCTTAGGTTTCTGGGTGAGGACAAGGCAGGAACAATCTACAGACCTGAATTGAGATCTCGTGCTTATGATGTCAGGGCGAGGATCAGAAGATCGCTCAGGTTGGTGTTTCTGTCCCTGATGGCCCTTCATGAAGGGGCAGGGGGGCCACGAGGCCGTGGGGGTTTTCCCACGATGTTAGTTGTGAGAAGCTCCAAACTGCAAAGATTCTTCTGCAGGACAATTGAGACCTGTTTGTTGGCTCCAGGGCAACGATTCCGAGCAGGGTTCTAAGGATGGATGGCTGGGTAGCCCACCTCGCATTCCAATTGTGTCCTAGCAACAAGACAGGTTAGATCTGCTGAATCTGGGGGAGCAACCCAGGAGGCTGAGTTGAAATGGACTCTCCTGTGGATGGGTCCTAATGTCTTTTTGTGTCTATGGAGACCTTGGAATGTAGCGGTGGCACTGGTGTCCTGAAGGGTTTTTCCAAACAGAGGCTTTGACACAGCTCCAACGTGCAAGTTTACCATATGTAGATGAGATGTTTTCTGATGGGTGAGTCAAGAAACAGCCATACACTGGTATTGAAATCCAGGCCTCTGAGGAGAGATGACTGGATACCACAGCAATGGATCCGTTTAGTGCCTAGGGGCCTGTTCGTTCCTTTTTACCTCTGGGGACATCAGTCTATGCGTCTGAGTGCAGGTAGGTGCTCAGATGAGCTCAGATTGCCTCTGTTTGTCCTGGGAAGCCACCACTATTGGGATGGCCTCAGGCAGTTTGGAGGTTTATCCTATTAGTAGGGTTGTGGCCATTGGAATGGGCACATACAATTCCCTTGGAGAGGGCAAGTACAGTCCTCAGGTTTGGCTCCAGGGGCCTGAGCCTGTAGGGTGTGTAGGCCAGAGCTGTTTGGACAGTTGTCTGAAAACACAAACGCGGCTTATGTTTCGGGTCATAGGTATGGCAGGACTGATCTACAGACCATGAGGAGAACTCTTCAGGATATGATAAAAGGGCGAGTGTGAGGCTCGTGCTCAAGTTTTTGTCTCTGGATATCGTGTCACTCATGGTCGTGAAATTTCCGGGTGACTTCATGGGAAATGGACGAGTCTTACTCTCTGGGGTTTTGCCCCATCCCAAGATTTTTGGGTCATTCTGGGAATGGAAGAAGTCCGTTTTGTTGTTGTTGTTGATTTGCTTTGTTTTGTTTTTTAATCTCAGGTGTCTCACCAAATGAGGTATTCCAGAGTAGAGCCCTGGGGAGGGCCGACCGGACAACCAGAAATCTGGTTAAAAATTGTGGCCTAGGGACATGTCAAGCCCATTATGACATCTAATGGTCGAGCCACTGAGAGGACTTACTAGAGCCCAGGACTCACGCTGAGGGTCACAATGCGTGTTTATGCCCTCTTCGCACTCAAGAATTGGCGGGGCCTCCGGGTGAATGCTGGTTTCTCCTACACTGAACGTTGGACAACATGCCAACCACAAGGTTTCTTGCCATGGGTAAGGACGAGTTCTGATTTCTACATCACAAGCACCCCTGGGCAGTGGTTGGAGATAAGGTCTAGATTCTGAATCCTGAAAAACCGCAGTTGGGAAGAGATGATGACCTACTGCCATGGCGGTTCTGATGTGCTCAGTGTACGGTCAGCTGTCTAGGTGTTGGTCAGGAGGTCCGAGCTCAGGTTGTGTCAGACAGTGCATTAGTGCCCAGGTTAGACTATATACTTTGGGTACAGTCGAATGCCATGTAGATTTATCCTCATATAAGGTGCCTGGGCAGCTCATTAGGCCAAATTTTTTTTCTAGAGGGCAGGCAGAGTGCTGCATTGTGGGTCTGGAATTGCGAAACTTCCGGGCTTCGGGGCCTGGAGTGTGAGGACGGAAGTCTGAGAACACAAGCTAGACTTGGGTTTCAGGGCCAGGGCACGGCAGGTATCCCTGTAGATCTGAACCTATATCTCATGCATCTGAAGTCAGGGCGAGGATCAGACATTGGCTCAGGTGGGAGTTTCTGTGCATGACGGCCCCTTCATGAAGGGAGCGGAATCTCGAGGCCATGGAGGTTTTCCCACGTTGGGAGTTGTGGGATGCCCCCTTCAAGGATTCCTTCTGCGGGACAATTGAGACTTGTTGGGCAGCTCCAGGACATCCCATATGGAATGACTCCAGGGCACCGTTCGAGGATGGATGCCTGGGAAGCCCGCCTCGCATTCCAATTGTCTCCTAGCAACAAGACAGTTTAGATCTGATGGCTCTGCGGGAGAAACCGGGGTGGCTGACTTGAAATGGACTTTCCTGAGGATGGGTCCTAATGTGTGTTTGTGTCCATGAGGGCCTTAAAATGGGGCGGTGGCACCGGGAACCTGAAGTATTCTCCTAAGCTTTTGACATAGCTCGATGCACAAGGTTCCTTGTGGAGACGAGATTTGTTTTGATGGGTGCCACAGGAAAACCTCTATGCTGGTATTGGAATCCAGGCTTTTGAGGAGACATGCCTGTAATCCAAAGCAATGTATCCGATTATGGCCTAGGGTCCTGTCTGGTTCAATCTTCTTCTCAGGGGACATCCATCTATGGTATGAGTGGAGGTAGATGCTCAGCTGGTATCAGACCGCCCTTGTTTGTCCCGGGCGACCTGCACTATTGGGATGGCCTCAGGGATTTGTAGGGTTCTCCAAATTTTACTGTTTTGGACAATGGCATCGGCAGAATTCCCATGGATTGGGTAGGCACAGTCCTAATGTGTGACTCCAGGGGCCCCAGCCTGGAGGGTGTGTGGCCCAGGACTTTGAGGACAGAAGTCTGAAAACACAAACTCAGCTTAGGTTTGGGGACGTAGGTATGACAGGCCTGATCTATAAACCATGAGAAGAACTCTTCCGGATATGAAGAAAGAGCGAGTCTGAGGCGCTTGCTCAGGCTTTTGTCTCTGGATTTTGTATCAGAGATGGCCGTGGAATGTCGGGGAGGCCTCATGGGCCATGGACGAATCTTCCTCTCTGTGGATTTGGCCCGATCCCAATTGTTTTTCGTCAATCTGTGGAATGGGAGGACTCCTTTCAGGTTTGTTACCTCAGGTGTCCCGCCAAAAGAGGAATTCCAAAGAAGAGCCCTGGGGAAAAGTGAAGGGAGAACCCGAACTATGGGTAAAATTTGGGGCATAGGGGCATGGCAAGCCCAATATGCTATCTCTTCATCCAGCCACTGAGAGGCCTTATTGAGGACTGGGATCAGGGTGAGGGTCACAATGTGTGGTTTTGACCAATGTGGCCCGCAAACATGAGCGGGGCCTCATGGGCCACACTGGTTTCAACTACTGAACGTTGGACAACATGCCAACCACATGGTTTCTTGCCACGGGGAAGGAGTTGTGTTTTCTGCATCACTTTCAAGCCTGGGAAGTGATTGGAGATAAGGTCTAGGTTCTGAAACTTGACAACCGAGGTTGGGAAGAGATGACGACCTAAGACCATGGCGGGTCCGATGTGCTCAGTGAGCGGCCAGCTTTCTGTGTGGGGCCAGGTAATCCAGGCTCAGGCTGTGTCAAAAAGGGCAATAGTGCCCAGGTCAGCCTATATATTTGGGGTACAGTAGAATGGCGTGCAGGTTGATCCTCTTTTGGAGTTTCTGGGTAGCCCCAGAGGGCAATGTTTTTCTTCCTGAGGGCAGGAAGAGTGCTCCATTATAGTTCTGGTTTTCAAACTGGAGGCTTGTGGGCCAGTAGTCTGAGGAAGGAAATCTGAGAACAAGCTAGGCTTAGGTTTCTGGGTGAGGACAAGGCAGGAACAATCTACAGACCTGAATTGAGATCTCGTGCTTATGATGTCAGGGCGAGGATCAGAAGATCGCTCAGGTTGGTGTTTCTGTCCCTGATGGCCCTTCATGAAGGGGCAGGGGGGCCACGAGGCCGTGGGGGTTTTCCCACGATGTTAGTTGTGAGAAGCTCCAAACTGCAAAGATTCTTCTGCAGGACAATTGAGACCTGTTTGTTGGCTCCAGGGCAACGATTCCGAGCAGGGTTCTAAGGATGGATGGCTGGGTAGCCCACCTCGCATTCCAATTGTGTCCTAGCAACAAGACAGGTTAGATCTGCTGAATCTGGGGGAGCAACCCAGGAGGCTGAGTTGAAATGGACTCTCCTGTGGATGGGTCCTAATGTCTTTTTGTGTCTATGGAGACCTTGGAATGTAGCGGTGGCACTGGTGTCCTGAAGGGTTTTTCCAAACAGAGGCTTTGACACAGCTCCAACGTGCAAGTTTACCATATGTAGATGAGATGTTTTCTGATGGGTGAGTCAAGAAACAGCCATACACTGGTATTGAAATCCAGGCCTCTGAGGAGAGATGACTGGATACCACAGCAATGGATCCGTTTAGTGCCTAGGGGCCTGTTCGTTCCTTTTTACCTCTGGGGACATCAGTCTATGCGTCTGAGTGCAGGTAGGTGCTCAGATGAGCTCAGATTGCCTCTGTTTGTCCTGGGAAGCCACCACTATTGGGATGGCCTCAGGCAGTTTGGAGGTTTATCCTATTAGTAGGGTTGTGGCCATTGGAATGGGCACATACAATTCCCTTGGAGAGGGCAAGTACAGTCCTCAGGTTTGGCTCCAGGGGCCTGAGCCTGTAGGGTGTGTAGGCCAGAGCTGTTTGGACAGTTGTCTGAAAACACAAACGCGGCTTATGTTTCGGGTCATAGGTATGGCAGGACTGATCTACAGACCATGAGGAGAACTCTTCAGGATATGATAAAAGGGCGAGTGTGAGGCTCGTGCTCAAGTTTTTGTCTCTGGATATCGTGTCACTCATGGTCGTGAAATTTCCGGGTGACTTCATGGGAAATGGACGAGTCTTACTCTCTGGGGTTTTGCCCCATCCCAAGATTTTTGGGTCATTCTGGGAATGGAAGAAGTCCGTTTTGTTGTTGTTGTTGATTTGCTTTGTTTTGTTTTTTAATCTCAGGTGTCTCACCAAATGAGGTATTCCAGAGTAGAGCCCTGGGGAGGGCCGACCGGACAACCAGAAATCTGGTTAAAAATTGTGGCCTAGGGACATGTCAAGCCCATTATGACATCTAATGGTCGAGCCACTGAGAGGACTTACTAGAGCCCAGGACTCACGCTGAGGGTCACAATGCGTGTTTATGCCCTCTTCGCACTCAAGAATTGGCGGGGCCTCCGGGTGAATGCTGGTTTCTCCTACACTGAACGTTGGACAACATGCCAACCACAAGGTTTCTTGCCATGGGTAAGGACGAGTTCTGATTTCTACATCACAAGCACCCCTGGGCAGTGGTTGGAGATAAGGTCTAGATTCTGAATCCTGAAAAACCGCAGTTGGGAAGAGATGATGACCTACTGCCATGGCGGTTCTGATGTGCTCAGTGTACGGTCAGCTGTCTAGGTGTTGGTCAGGAGGTCCGAGCTCAGGTTGTGTCAGACAGTGCATTAGTGCCCAGGTTAGACTATATACTTTGGGTACAGTCGAATGCCATGTAGATTTATCCTCATATAAGGTGCCTGGGCAGCTCATTAGGCCAAATTTTTTTTCTAGAGGGCAGGCAGAGTGCTGCATTGTGGGTCTGGAATTGCGAAACTTCCGGGCTTCGGGGCCTGGAGTGTGAGGACGGAAGTCTGAGAACACAAGCTAGACTTGGGTTTCAGGGCCAGGGCACGGCAGGTATCCCTGTAGATCTGAACCTATATCTCATGCATCTGAAGTCAGGGCGAGGATCAGACATTGGCTCAGGTGGGAGTTTCTGTGCATGACGGCCCCTTCATGAAGGGAGCGGAATCTCGAGGCCATGGAGGTTTTCCCACGTTGGGAGTTGTGGGATGCCCCCTTCAAGGATTCCTTCTGCGGGACAATTGAGACTTGTTGGGCAGCTCCAGGACATCCCATATGGAATGACTCCAGGGCACCGTTCGAGGATGGATGCCTGGGAAGCCCGCCTCGCATTCCAATTGTCTCCTAGCAACAAGACAGTTTAGATCTGATGGCTCTGCGGGAGAAACCGGGGTGGCTGACTTGAAATGGACTTTCCTGAGGATGGGTCCTAATGTGTGTTTGTGTCCATGAGGGCCTTAAAATGGGGCGGTGGCACCGGGAACCTGAAGTATTCTCCTAAGCTTTTGACATAGCTCGATGCACAACGTTCCTTGTGGAGACGAGATTTGTTTTGATGGGTGCCACAGGAAAACCTCTATGCTGGTATTGGAATCCAGGCTTTTGAGGAGACATGCCTGTAATCCAAAGCAATGTATCCGATTATGGCCTAGGGTCCTGTCTGGTTCAATCTTCTTCTCAGGGGACATCCATCTATGGTATGAGTGGAGGTAGATGCTCAGCTGGTATCAGACCGCCCTTGTTTGTCCCGGGCGACCTGCACTATTGGGATGGCCTCAGGGATTTGTAGGGTTCTCCAAATTTTACTGTTTTGGACAATGGCATCGGCAGAATTCCCATGGATTGGGTAGGCACAGTCCTAATGTGTGACTCCAGGGGCCCCAGCCTGGAGGGTGTGTGGCCCAGGACTTTGAGGACAGAAGTCTGAAAACACAAACTCAGCTTAGGTTTGGGGACGTAGGTATGACAGGCCTGATCTATAAACCATGAGAAGAACTCTTCCGGATATGAAGAAAGAGCGAGTCTGAGGCGCTTGCTCAGGCTTTTGTCTCTGGATTTTGTATCAGAGATGGCCGTGGAATGTCGGGGAGGCCTCATGGGCCATGGACGAATCTTCCTCTCTGTGGATTTGGCCCGATCCCAATTGTTTTTCGTCAATCTGTGGAATGGGAGGACTCCTTTCAGGTTTGTTACCTCAGGTATCCCGCCAAAAGAGGAATTCCAAAGAAGAGCCCTGGGGAAAAGTGAAGGGAGAACCCGAACTATGGGTAAAATTTGGGGCCTAGGGGCATGGCAAGCCCAATATGCTATCTCTTCATCCAGCCACTGAGAGGCCTTATTGAGGACTGGGATCAGGGTGAGGGTCACAATGTGTGGTTTTGACCAATGTGGCCCGCAAACATGAGCGGGGCCTCATGGGCCACACTGGTTTCAACTACTGAACGTTGGACAACATGCCAACCACATGGTTTCTTGCCACGGGGAAGGAGTTGTGTTTTCTGCATCACTTTCAAGCCTGGGAAGTGATTGGAGATAAGGTCTAGGTTCTGAAACTTGACAACCGAGGTTGGGAAGAGATGACGACCTAAGACCATGGCGGGTCCGATGTGCTCAGTGAGCGGCCAGCTTTCTGTGTGGGGCCAGGTAATCCAGGCTCAGGCTGTGTCAAAAAGGGCAATAGTGCCCAGGTCAGCCTATATATTTGGGGTACAGTAGAATGGCGTGCAGGTTGATCCTCTTTTGGAGTTTCTGGGTAGCCCCAGAGGGCAATGTTTTTCTTCCTGAGGGCAGGAAGATTGCTCCATTATAGTTCTGGTTTTCAAACTGGAGGCTTGTGGGCCAGTAGTCTGAGGAAGGAAATCTGAGAACAAGCTAGGCTTAGGTTTCTGGGTGAGGACAAGGCAGGAACAATCTACAGACCTGAATTGAGATCTCGTGCTTATGATGTCAGGGCGAGGATCAGAAGATCGCTCAGGTTGGTGTTTCTGTCCCTGATGGCCCTTCATGAAGAGGCGGGGGGGTCATGAGGCCGTGGGGGTTTTCCCACGATGTTAGTTGTGAGAAGCTCCAAACTGCAAAGATTCTTCTGCAGGACAATTGAGACCTGTTTGTTGGCTCCAGGGCAACGATTCCGAGCAGGGTTCTAAGGATGGATGGCTGGGTAGCCCACCTCGCATTCCAATTGTGTCCTAGCAACAAGACAGATTAGATCTGCTGGATCTGGGGGAGCAACCCAGGAGGCTGAGTTGAAATGGACTCTCCTGTGGATGGATCCTAATATGTTTTTGTGTCTATGGAGATCTTGGAATGAAGCGGTGACACTGGGGCCCTGAAGGGTTTTTTCAAACAGAGGCTTTGACACAGCTCCAACGTGCAAGTTTCCCATATGTAGATGAGATTTGTTCTGAGGATGAGTCAGGAAACAGCCATATGCTGGTATTGAAATCCAGGCCTCTGAGGAGAGATGACTGGATAGCACAACAATGAATCCAATAGTGCCTAGGGGCCTGTTCGTACCTTTTTACCTCTGGGGACATCAGTCTATGCATCTGAGTGCATGTAGGTGTCAGATGGGCTCAGATTGTTCCTGTTTCTCCTGGAGAGCCACCACTATTGGGATGGCCTCAGGGAGTTTGGAGGTTTATCTTATTAGTAGGTTGTGGCCATTGGAATGGGCACATACAATTCCCTTGGAGAGGGCAAGTACAGTCCTCAGGTTTGGCTCCAGGGGCCTGAGCCTGTAGGGTGTGTAGGCCAGAGCTGTTTGGACAGTTGTCTGAAAACACAAACGCGGCTTATGTTTCGGGTAATAGGTATGGCAGGATTGATCTACAGACCATGAGGAGAACTCTTCGGGATATGAAAAAAGGGCGAGTGTCAGGCTCTTGCTCAAGTTTTTGTCTCTGGATATCGTGTCACTCATGGTCATGAAATTTCCGGTTGACTTAATGGGAAATGGACGAGTCTTACTCTCTGGGGGTTTGTCCCCATCGCAAGATTTTTGGGTCATTCTGGGAATGGAAGAAGTCCGTTTTGTTGTTGTTGTGATTTGCCTTGTTTTGTTTTTTAACCTCAGGTGTCCCACCAAATGAGGGATTCCAGAGTAGAGCCCTGGGGGGGGGGCCGACTGTACAACCAGAAATCTGGTTACAAATTGGGCCTAGGGACATGTAAAGCCCATTATGACATCTAATGGTCGAGTGACTGAGAGGACTTACTAGAGGACAGGACTCACACTGAGGGTCACAATGCGAGTTTATGCCCACTTCGCAAACAAGAATGGGCGGGGCCTCATGGTGAATCCTGGTTTCTCCTACACTGAACGTTGGACAACCTGCCAACGACAAGATTTCTTGCCATGGGTAAGGAAGAGTTCTGATTTCTGCATCACAGTCACCCTTGGGCAGTGATTGGAGATAAGGTCTAGATTCTGAAGCCTGAAAACGGAGGTAGGGAAGAGATGATAACCTAAGGCCATGGCGGGTCTGATGTGCTCAGTGTGCGGTCAACTGTCTGAGTGTTGGTCAGGAGGTCCGGGCTCAGGTTGTGTTCGACAGTGCATTAGTGCCCCCGTAGACTATATAATTTGGGTAAAGTCGAGTGCCATGTAGATTTATCCTCATATAAGGTGCCTGGGCAGCTCATTAGGCCAAATTTTTTTTCTAGAGGGCAGGCAGAGTGCTTCATTGTCGGTCCGGAATTGCCAAACTTGAGGGCTTCGTGTCCAGGAGTGTGAGGACAGAAGTCTGAGAACACAAGCTAGACTTGTGTATCAGGGCGAGGACACGGCAGGGACCACTGTAGATCTGAACCAATATCTCATGCATCTGAAGTCAGGGCGAGGATCAGACGTTGGCTCACATTGGAGTTTATGTGCATGACGGCCCCTTCATGAAGGGAGCGGAATCTCGAGGCCATGGAGGTTTTCCCACGTTGGGTGTTGTGGGATGCCCCCTTCAAGGATACCTTCTGCGGGACAATTGAGACCTGTTGGGCAGCTTCAGGACATCCCATATGGAATGACTCCAGGGCACCATTCGAGGATGGATGACTGGGAAGCAGGCCTCGCATTCCAATTTTCTCCTAGCAACAAGAGAGTTTAGATCTGATGACTCTGCGTGAGCAACAGGAGTGACTGACTTGAAATGGACTTTCCTGAGGATGCGTCCTAATGTGTGTTTGTGTCCATGAGGGCCTTCAAATGGGGCGGTGGCACCGGGACCCTGAAGTATTCTCCTAAGCTTTTGACATAGCTCGATGCAAAAGTCTCCTTGTGGAGACGAGATTTGTTCTGATGGGTGCCTCAGAAAAACACCTATGCTGGTATTGGAATCCAGGCTTTTGAGGAGACATGCCTGTAAACCAAAGCAATGTATCCGATTATGGCCTAGGGTCCTGTCTGTTTCAATCTGCTTCTCAGGGGACATCCATCTATGGTATGAGTGGAGGTAGATGCTCAGCTGGTATCAGACCGCCCTTGTTTGTCCCGGGCGACCTGCACTATTGGGATGGCCTCAGGGATTTGGAGGATTCTCCTAATTTTACGGTTTTGGACAATGGAATGGGCAGAATTCCCATGGATTGGGTAGACACAGTCCTAATGTGTGACACCTGGGGCCCCAGCCTGGAAGGTGTGTGGCCCAGGACTTTGGGGACAGAAGTTTGAAAACACAAACTCAGCTTAGCTTTGGGGAGGTAGGTATAGCAGGCCCGATCTATAAACCATGAGAAGAACTCTTCCGGATATAAAGAAAGAGCGAGTCTCAGGCACTTGCTCAGGCTTTTGTCTCTGGATTTTGTATCAGAGATGGCCGCGGAATGTCGGGGAGGCCTCATGGGCCATGGACGAATCTTCTTCTCTGTGGATTTGGCCCGATCCCAATTGTTTTTCGTCAATCTGTGGAATGGGAGGACTCCTTTCAGGTTTGTTACCTCAGGTGTCCCGCCAAAAGAGGAATTCCAAAGATGAGCCCTGGGGAAAAGTGAAGGGAGAACCCGAACTATGGGTAAAATTTGGGGCCTAGGGGCATGGCAAGCCGAATATGCTGACTCTTCATCCAGCCACTGAGAGGCATTACCTGAGGCCTGGGATCAGGCTGAGGGACACAATGTGTGTTTGTGACCAATGTGGCCCATAAACATGTGCGGGGCCTCATGGGCCACACTGGTTTCAACTACACTGAACTTTGGAAAAACATGCCATCCACTAGGTTTCTTGCCAAGGCGAAGGAGAAGTTCTGATTCTTGTATCACGTTCACTCCTGAGCAGTGAGTGGAGATAAGGTCTAGGTTCTGAATGTGAAAACTGAGGTTGTGTAGGGTTGATGGCCTAAATCCATTGTGGGTGTGATATGCTCTGTTTATGGCCAGCTGTCTGGGTGTTTGACTGGAGGTCTCCCCTCAGGCTGTTTCAGACAGGGCTTTAGTGCACAGGCTAGACAGTATAATTGGGGTATGGTCGAGTGGCATGCAGGTTGTTACTCATTTGGCGTTTCTGGTTAGGCCTATAGGGCAACATTTTTCTTCTGGAGGGCAGGCAGAGTGCTGCATTGTGTCTCCAGAATTGCCAAACTGGAGGGGTGTGGCCAGGATTGTGAGGAAGGAAGTCTGAAAACACGAGTTTTGGGACCAAGAGCATGGCAGGTCCACTCTGCAGAAGCTGAATCGAGATCTCCTGCAGGTGAGGTCAGGGCGAGTATCAGATGTTGCCTCAAGCTGGAGTTTGTGTCCACGACGGCCCTTACATGAAGGGGGTGGGGGCGTCATGAGGCCAAGGAGGTTTCCCTACGCTGGGAGTTGTGAGCTGCTCCAAACTTCAAAGTTTCTTTCTTCAGGACAGTCGAGTACTATTGGATGGTCCCTTGATACCCCATACAGAAAGACTCGAGAGCAGGGGCCTAAGCATGGATGCCGAGAAACGCCAACTCACCTTCCCATTGCCTGGTGGAGACAAGGAACGCTCAATCTGCGGGCTCTTGGGTGAGCTACCCAGAAGGCTGAGTTTAAATGGACTCTCCTGAGGATGAGTCATAATGTGGGTTGGTGGCCATGGAGACCTTGGAATGTGGCAGTAGCTAAGGGACTCTGCAGGATTCTCCAACCCGAAGGGCTTGACACAACTCCAACAAGGAAGCTTCCCATGTGGAGATGAGAGTTCTTCTGTCTGGTGCCTCAGGAAAGCCCCGTATGCTGGTCTTCGAAACCAGGCCTCTGAGGAGTGATACCTGGACACCAAAGCAAGAGTTCATAATAGGGCCTAGGGGCCTGTCTGGTTCAATCTTCTGTCTCTGCGGATATCTGTCTATGTGTCTGCATGGAGGTAGTAGTTGCTCATCTTGTGTCATAATGCCTGTATTTGTCCAGTGCGGCTTGTGGTAGTGGGATGTCCTTGGGGACCTTGAGGTTTCTACTATTTTGTAGAGTTGTGTCCAATGGAATGGGCAGTTTCTTAGGAGAGAGCAGGCACAGTTCTGTGGTGTGGCTCCAGAGACCCCAGCCTGGAGTCTGTGTGGGCCATGGCTGTGCAGACAGACATCCAAAAACCCTAACTCAGCTCAGGTTTGGGGCTGAGGTTACGGCAGGCCTGATCTACAGTCCATGAGGGGAGCTCCTCTGGATATGAAAGAAGGGTGAGAGGGAGGCAGTCGCTCAGGCTTTTGTCTCTGGATGTTTTGTCCACAATGGCCGTTTAATGTAGGAGTTGCCTCATGGGTCGTAGAAGTCTCCCTCTCTGGTAGTTTGACCAGCCCCCAAGAGTTTGAGGTCATTCTGTGGGAAGGGAAGTGTCCTGTTTTCTGCTTCATGTGTCCCACCAGTAGAGGGATTCTAGAGCATAGCAGTGGGTACTGACAACTGGAATACTCGCCCTCTGGTTAAGCCTGGGGGCCTATGGATATGACAAGCCCCATATGCAGGATCTTGGTCCAGCCACTGAGAGGCGTTACTTTAATACGGGACTCACGCTGCAGGTCACAATGCATGTCTGTGCCCTAGGCGGCCCTCAAGCACTGGCGTGGCCTTTCGGACAATGCAGGTTTTCCCACATTGCTGAAGCCTGAAAACCGAGGTTGGGAAGAGATGACGACCTACAGCCATAGCGGGTCCTATGTGTCCAGGTTGGGGCCAGCTGTCTGGGTGTCGTTTGGGATGTCTTGTCTCAGGCTGTGCCAGACAGGGCATTAGTATACAGGGTAGGCTGTATAATTGCTTTACAATCGAGTGGCATGCATTAGAAAATCATTTGGGGTTTCTTATTAGCAGCATAGGGCAAAGTTTTTCTTCTGGAGGGCAGGCAGAGTGCTGCATTGTGGCTTCGGAATTCCCAAACTGGAGGGCTTGTGGGCCAGGAGAGTGAGGACGGAAGTCTGAGAACACAAGCTAGGCTTAGGTTTCGGGGCAAGGACATGGCAGGCACACTCTGCAGAGCTGAATTGAGATCTCATGCGTCTGAAGTCAGGTCGAGGATCAGACTTTGGCTCAGGTTTGAGTTTCTGTCCATGTTGGCCCCTTCATGAAGGGGGGACATTATGAGCCCATGGGGGTTTTCCCACTATTGGAGTAGTGAGATGCTCCAAACCACAAGGATTCCTTCTGTGGGACAATTAAGATTTGTTGGATGGCTCCAGGACGTCTTATAAGGTATTTCTCCAGAACAGGGTTCTAAGTATGGATGCCTGGGCAGCCAGCCTCACATTCCAATTGTCTCCTAGCAACAAGTAACGTTTGATCTGCTGGCTTGGGGTAGCAACAGAGGGGGCTGAGTTGAAATGCACTTTCCTGAGGATGGTCTTAATGTTGGTTTGAGTCCATGGAGACCTTGGTATGGGGCAGTGGCACCAGGGCCCTGATGGATTCTCCTAACCAGAGGTTATGACAAAGCTCCAATGAGCAAGTTTTCCATGGGGAGACGAGATTTGTTCTTATTGGTGCCTCAGGAAACCACCATATGCTGGTATTGGAAACGAGGCCTCTGAGGAGAGATGCCTGGAAACCAAAGCAATGGATCTAATTAGGGCCTAGGGGCCGGTCCGGTTCAATATTCTTCTCTGGGGCATCTGTTGTCTGAGTGGAGGTAGTTGCTCAGCTGGTTTGAGATCACCCCTGTTTGTCCTGGGCGGCCTACACTATTGGGATGGCCTCGGTGACTTTGGAGGTTTTTCCTCATTTGCAAGGTTGTGGCCAATGGAATGGGAAGAATTCCCTTGAAAGGGAAGCACAGTCCTGAGGTGTGGCTCCAGGGACCCAAGTGTGGAGCGTGTGTGGTCCAGGGCTATTTGGACAAAAGTCTGAAAACGCAAACTCCACTTAGGTTGGGGGATGTAGGTATGGCCGACCCGATCTATAGACCGTGAGGAGAACTCTTCGGGATATGAACAAAGGACGAATGTGAGGTGCTGGCTCATGCTTTTTTTTTTTTTTTTTTCTGGAATTGTGTCACCGATTGCCAGGGAATGTCGGGGTGTCCTCATGGGCCATTGATGAGGCTCCCTTTCTGGGGATTGGACCCGATCCCA
Organism: Mustela nivalis; assembly: GCF_964662115.1. NCBI lineage: Eukaryota > Metazoa > Chordata > Mammalia > Carnivora > Mustelidae > Mustela > Mustela nivalis. The sequence goes on from NW_028135677.1 coordinate 15,014, forward strand.
AGAGTTTGGGGTCATTCTGTGGGAAGGGAGGAGGCCTTTCTGGTTTTTTTGTTTATTTATTTATTTATTTTTTTACCTCAGGTGGCCCACCAAAATAGGGATTCCAGAGCAGAGTCGTGGGTTGGGGCAACTGGATAACCAGACCTCTGGTTAACATTGGGACTTAAGAACATGGCAATCCCCATATGTGGGCTCTTGGTCCAGACACTGAGAAGCCTTCCTTGAGGATAGGTCTCACACTGAGTTTCACAATGTGTTTTTGTGCCCAAGGAGCCCCTCATGTCAGGACGTGGCCTAATGTACCATGCTGGTTTCTCCTACACTGAACGTTGCACAATATGGCAACCACAAGTTTTCTGGCCATGGGGAAGATGGAGTTCTAATTTCTGCAAAACTTTCACTCCTGGACTGTGATTGGATTTAAGGTCTAGGTTCTGAAGCCTGAAAACTGAGGTTGGGAAGAGATGAAGACCTAAGGCCATGGTGTGTCTGATGTGCTCAGTGTTCGGCCTGCTGTTGAGTGTGGGTTGGGAGGTGCAGGCTCAGGCTGTGGCAGACAGGGAATTAGTGCCCTGGCTAGACTGTATCATTGGGGTGCAGTCGAGTTTCGTGCAGGATGGTACTCATTTGTGGTTACTGGGTAGCCCCAGAGGGCAACGTTTTTCTTCTGGAGGGAAGACACAGTGCCACATAGTGGCTCCAGAATTCCCAAACTGGAAGGCTTGTGGGCCAGGAGTGTGAGGAAAAAATTCTGAGAACAAGAGCCAGACTTAGATTTCGGGGTGAGGGGACGGCAGGCACCCTCTGCAGAGATGATTCGAGATCCCGTATGCCTGAAGACAGAGCTAGGATCAGACGTTGGCTTAAGTCGGAGTTTCTGTCCATGACGGCCCCTTCATGAAGGGGACGGTGTCACGAGGACATGGAGGTTTTCCCATGATGGGAATTGTGAGATGCTCCAAACCGCAATGATTCCTTCTGTGGGACAGTCGAGACCTGTTGGATGGCTCCAGGACATCCCATAAGGAAGTTATTCAGAGCAGGGTTCTAAGGATGGATGCCTGGGCAGCCTGCCTCCCATTCCAGGTGTCTCATAGCGCCAAGGCAAGTTCAAGTTCGATCTGCTGGATCTAGGGGAGCAACCGAGGCGGGTGTGTTGAAATGGGTGAGTTGAGGATGGGTCATAATGTGCATTTGTGTCCATGTAGACCTTGGAATGGGGTGCTTGATCCGGGGCCTTGAGGGATGTTCATAACCGGAGGTTTTGATGGGCTCTAAAGAGTAAGTTTCCTATGTATAGAAGAGAATTGTTTTGCTGAGTGTCTAAGGAATCTCCCATATGCTGGTATTGGAAACCAGGACTCTGAGGAGAGATGACTGGAAACAAAAGCAATCGAGATGATTAGGGCATAGGTGCCTGTCCGGTTCAATCTCTTTCCTGAGGATACGTGTCTAAGGATCTGAGGGGATGTAGTTGCTCAGCTTGTGTCAGATCGCCCCTGTTTGTCCTGGGCAGCCTATAATATTGGGATGGCTTCGGGAATTTGGAGTTTCTCCTACTCTATAGGGTTGTGGCCAATGGAATGGGCAGAAATCCCCTGGAGAGGGCAGGCACAGTTCTGAGTTTGGCTCTAGGGGCCCAGCCTTGAGGCTGTGTGGGCCAGGCCTGTGGGGACAAAAGTCTGAAAACACAAACTCTGCTTAGGATTGGGGACATAGGTATGGCACGCCCAATCTACAGACTGTGATAACACTTAGGGATATGAAAAAGGGTGAGTTTGAGGTGCTTGCTCAGGTTTTGTCTCTGGATTTGTGTCAACAATGTGGGTGGAATGCTGGCGTGGCCTCATGGGTTGTGGATGGCTTTCCTTCTCTGAGGATTTGACCCGATCCCAAGAGTTTGGGTACATTCTGTGGGATGGGGGGAGTCTTTTCTGTTTTTTATTTTATTTTATTTTATATTTTATTTTATGAACCTCAAGTGTCCCAATAAAAGAGGGATTCCAGAGCAGAGTCCTTGGGAGGGACAACTGGATATCCCCACCTCTGTTTAAGTTTGGGGGCCTAGGGGCATGCCAAGTCCAATAGGCGGGCTCTTGATTCAGACACTGAGAGGCCTTCCTTGAGGACAGGGCTCATGCTGAGGTTCACAATGCCTATTTGTGCCCAACAAGGCCCTCAAGCATGGGAAGTGCCTCATGGGCCACGCTAGATTCTTCTACACTGAACGTTGGAGAATATGCCAAGCACAAGGTTTCCAGCCATGGCGAAGGAAGAGTTGTGATTTCTGCATCACGTTCACCCCTGGACAGTGATTGGAGTTTAGGTCTAGGTTCTGAAACCCGAAAACTGAGGTTGGGAAGGGATGAAGACCTAAGGACCTGATGGGTCCAATGAGCTCAGTGTACGGCCAGCTGTTGAGCGTAGGTCTGGAGGTGTGGGCTCATGCTGTGTCAGACAAGGCATTAGACAGGGTAGACTGAATATTTGGGGTGCAGTCGAGTGGCGTTCAGTTGATCCTTATTCGGGTTTCTAGGTAGTTCCATAAGGCAACGTTTTTCTTCTGGAGGGCAGGCAGTGTGCTGCATTATGGCCCCAGTATTGCCAATCTGTAGGGCTTTTGGGGCAGGGGTGTGAGGACGGTAGTCTGAGAACACAAGCTAGGCTTAGTTTTGGGGGTGAGTGCACAGAAGGCACACTCTGCAGAGCTGAATCAAGATCTCATGCACCTGAAGTCAGGGCGAATATCAGACGTTTGCTCAGGTTGGAGTTTCTGTCCATGATGGCCCCTTTATAAAGTGGAGCGTCTCAAGAGGCCATGTAGATTTTCCCACAATGGGAGTTGTGAGATGCTCCAGACTGCAAAGATTCCTTCTGTGGGACACTTGAGACCTGTTGGATGGCTCTAGGATGTCCCATGTGGAACGACTCCAGAGTAGGGTTCTAAGGATGGATGCCTGGGCAGCCCGCCTCCCATTCTAGTTGTCTCCTAGCAACAAGGCAGGTTTGATCTGCAGGCCCTGGGGGAGAAACCAAGGGGGTTGAGTTGACATGGACTCTCCCGACAATAGATCATAATGTGGGTTTAAGTCCATGGAGACCTTGGAATGGGGCGCTTGATCCGGGGCCCTGAAAGATTCTTCTAAACAGAGGTTTTTATAGAGCTCCAAAGAGTACATTTCCTATGTGGAGATGAGATTTTTCTGATGAGTGCTTCAGGAATCCCCCGTATTCTGGTATTGGAAACCAGGCCTCTGAGGAGAGATGCCTGGAAACAAAAGCAATGGATCTGATTAGAGCCTAAGTGCCTGTCCAGTTCAATCTTATTCTATGGGGATATCTGTCTCTGGGTCTGAGTGGAGGTAGTTTCCTAACTTGTGAAAGATCATCCCTGTTTGTCCTGGGCAGCCAACACTATTGGGATGGCCTCGGGCAGTTGGGAGGATTCTCCTAATCTATAGGGTTGTGGCCAATGGAAATGGCAGAATTCCCCTGGAGAGGGAAGCCACAGTCCTGAGGTGTGTCTCCAGGGGCCCCAGCTTGGACGGTGTGTGGGCCAGGACTGTGGGGACAGAAGTCTGAAAACACAAACTCAGCTTAGGTTTGGGGATGTATGTATGAAGGCTCGATCTACAGACAGTAAGAATTTTCCGTGCTATGAACAAAGGGCGAGTATGTGGCTCTTGCTCAAGCTTTTGTCTCTGGATTTTGTGTCAACGGTGGCCGTGGAATGTCGGGGTGTCCTCAAGGGCCATGGACAATTCTTTCTCTGGTGATTTGGCCTGATCCCAAGGGGTTGGGATCATTCTGTGGATGGGAAGAGTCCTTTCTGTATTTTTTTTTTTTTTACCTCAGGTGTTCCACCAAATAGGGATTCCAGAGTAGAGCCCTGAGTAGGGGTGACTAGTCATCTCGAACTCTGGTTGAGATTGGGGGACTAGAGGCTTGTCAAACCCCATATGTGGGCTGTTGTTCCAGTCACTAAGAGGCTTTACATGAGGATAGGGCTCACGTTGATGGTCACAATGTGTGTTTGTGCAAATTGTGGCCCTCAGGGATAGGTGGGGCCTCATAGTCCATGCTGCTTTCTCCTACTATGAACAATGGACAACATGCTAACCACTAGGTTACTTGCCAAGGCGAAGGAGAAGTTCTGATTCTTGCATCACGTTCACTCCTGAGCAGTGAGTGGAGATAAGGCCTAGGTTCTGAACGTGAAAACTGAGGTTGGATAGAGATGATGGCCTAAAGCCATTGTGGGTGTGATATGCTCTGTGTACGGCCAGCTTTCTGGGTGTTGGACTGGAGGTCTGCCCTCACGCTGTGTCAGACAGGGCTTTAGTGCACAGGCTAGACTGTATAATTGGGGTATGGTCGCGTGGTATGCAGGTTGTTACTCATTTGGCGTTTCCGGTTAGCCCTATAGGGCAACATTTTTCTTCTGGAGGGCAGGCAGAGTGCTGCATTGTGTCCAGAATTGCCAAACTGGAGGGGTGTGGCCAGGATTGTGAGGAAGGAAGTCTGAAAACACAAGCTAGCACGAGTTTTGGAGCCAAGAGCATGGCAGGCCCACTCTGCAGAGGCTGAATCGAGATCTCCTGCAGGTGAGGTCAGGGCGAGTATCAGATGTTGCCTCAAGCTGGAGTTTGTGTCCATGACGGCCCCTTCCTGAAGGGGGTGGGGGCGTCATGAGGCCAGGGAGGTTTCCCTACGCTGGGAGTTGTGAGCTGCTCCAAACTTCAAAGTTTCCTTCTTCAGGACAGTCGAGTACTATTGGATGGTCCCTTGATGCCCCATACAGAAAGACTCGAGAGCAGGGGCCTAAGCATGGATGCCGAGACACGCCAACTCACCTTCCCATTGACTGGTCGAGACAAGGCACGCTCAATCTGCGGGCTCTTGGGTGAGCAATGGATCTGATTAGGGCCTAAGTGCCTGTCCAGTTCAATCTTATTCTATGGGTATATCTGTCTCTGTCCAGGTAGACTGTATCATTGGGGTGCAGTCGAGTTTCGTGCAGGATGGTACTCATTTGTGGTTACTGGGTAGCCCCAGAGGGCAACGTTTTTCTTCTGGAGGGAAGACACAGTGCCACATAGTGGCTCCAGAATTCCCAATCTGGAAGGCTTGTGGGCCAGGAGTGTGAGGAAAAAATTCTGAGAACACAAGCCAGACTTAGATTTCGGGGTGAGGGGACGGCAGGCACCCTCTGCAGAGATGATTCGAGATCCTGTATACCTGAAGACAGAGCTAGGATCAGACGTTGGCTTAGGTCGAAGTTTCTGTCCATGACGGCCCCTTCATGAAGGGGAGGGTGTCACGAGGACATGGAGGTTTTCCCACGATGGGAATTGTGAGATGCTCCAAACCGCAATGATTCCTTCTGTGGGACAGTCGAGACCTGTTGGATGGCTCCAGGACATCCCATAAGGAAGTTATCCAGAGCAGGGTTCTAAGGATGGATGCCTGGGCAGCCTGCCTCCCATTCCGGGTGTCTCATAGAGCCAAGGCAAGTTCGATCTGCTGGATCTACGGGAGCATCCGAGGCGGGTGTGTTGAAATGGGTGAGTTGAGGATGGGTCATAATGTGCATTTGTGTCCATGTAGACCTTGGAATGGGGTGCATGAACCGGGGCCTTGAGGGATGTTCATAACAGGAGGTTTTGATGGAGCTCTAAAGAGTATGTTTCCTATGTAGAGAGGAGAATTGTTTTGATGAGTGCCTAAGGAATCTCCCATATGCTGGTATTGGAAACCAGGCCTCTGAGGAGAGATGACTGGAATCAAAAGCAATGGATCTGATTAGGGCCTAAGTGCCTGTCCAGTTCAATCTTATTCTATGGGGATATCTGTCTCTGGGTCTGAGTGGAGGTAGTTTCCTAAGTTGTGAAAGATCATCCCAGTGTGTCCTGGGCAGCAAACACTATTCGGATGGCCTCGGGGAGTTTGGAGGATTCTCCTAATCTATAGGGTTGTGGACAATGGAAATGGCAGAATTCCCCTGGAGAGGGAAGCCACAGTCCTGAGGTGTGGCTCCAGGGGCCCCAGCTTGGATGGTGTGTGGGCCAGGCCTGTGGGGACAGAAGTCTGAAAACACAAACTCAGCTTAGGTTGGGGATGTATGTATGAAGGCTCGATCTACAGAACGTGAGAATTTTCCGGGCTATGAACAATGGGCGAGTATGTGGCGATTGCTCAGGCTTTTGTCTCTGGATTTTGTGTCAACGGTGGCCGTGGAATGTCGGGATGTCCTCAAGGGCCATGGACAATTCTTTCTCTGGTGATATGGCCTGATCCCAAGTGGTTGGGATCATTCTGTGGATTGGAAGAGTCCTTTCTGTATATATATATATATATGTTTTTTTTTTTTTTTACCTCAGGTGTCCCACCAAAATGGGATTCCAGAGTAGAGCCCTGAGTAGGGGTGACTAGTCATCTCGAACTCTGGTTGAGATTGGGGGACTAGGGGCTTGGCAAGCCCCATATGTGGGCTGTTGTTCCAGTCACTAAGAGGCTTTACATGAGGATAGGGCTCACGCTGAGGGTCACAATGTGTGTTTGTGCAAATTGTGGCCCTCAGGGATAGGAGGGGCCTCATAGTCCATGCTGCTTTCTCCTACAATGAACATTGGACAACATGCCAACCACTAGGTTACTTGCCAAGCCGAAGGAGAAGTTCTGATTCTTGCATCACATTCATTCCTGAGCAGTGAGTGGAGATAAGGTCTAGGTTCTGAAGGTGAAAACTGAGGTTGGGTAGAGATGATGGCCTAAAGCCATTGTGGGTGTAATATGCTCTGTGTACGGCCAGCTTTCTGGGTGTTGGATGGAGGTCTGCCCTCAGGCTGTGTCAGACAGGGCTTTAGTGCACAGGCTAGACTGTATAATTGGTGTATGGTCGAGTGGCATGCAGGTTGTTACTCATTTGGCGTTTTCGGTTAGCCCTATAGGGCAACATTTTTCTTCTGGAGGGCAGGCAGAGTGCTGCATTGTGTCTCCAGAATTGCCAAACTGGAGGGGTGTGGCCAGGATTGTGAGGAAGGAAGTCTGAAAACACAAGCTAGCACAAGTTTTGGGGCCAAGAGCATGGCAGGCCCACTCTGCAGAGGCTGAATCGAGATCTCCTGCAGGTGAGGTCAGGGCGAGTATCAGATGTTGCCTCAAGCTGGAGTTTGTGTCCATGACGGCCCCTTCCTGAAGGGGGTGGGGGCGTCATGAGGCCAGGGAAGTTTCCCTACGCTGGGAGTTGTGAGCTGCTCCAAACTTCAAAGTTTCCTTCTTCAGGACAGTCGAGTACTATTGGATGGTTCCAGGATGCCCCATACAGAAAGACTCGAGAGCAGGGGCCGTAAGCATGGATGCCGAGACACGCCAACTCACCTTCCCATTGCCTGGTCGAGACAAGGCACGCTTAATCTGCGGGCTCTTGGGTGAGCTACCCAGATGGCTGAGTTTAAATGGACTCTCCTGAGGATGAGTCATAATGTGGGTTGGTGGCCATGGAGACCTTGGAATGTGGCAGTAGCTAAGGGACTCGGCAGGATTCTCCAACCCGAAGGGCTTGACACATCTCCAACAAGGAAGCTTCCCATGTGGAGATGAGAAGTCTTCTGTCTAGTGCCTCAGGAAAGCCCGTATGCTGGTCTTCGAACCCAGGCCTCTGAGGAGTGATACCTGGACACCAAAGCAAGAGTTCATAATAGGGCCTAGGGGCCTGTCTGGTTCAATCTTCTGTCTCTGCGGATATCTGTCAGTGTGTCTGCATGGAGATAGTAGTTGCTCAGCTTGTGTCATAATGCCCCTATTTGTCCAGTGCGGCTTGCGGTAGTGGGATGTCCTTGGGGACCTTGAGGTTTCTACTATTTTGTAGAGTTGGGGCCAATGGAATGGGCAGTTTCTTAGGAGAGAGCAGGCACAGTTCTGTGGTGTGGCTCCAGAGACCCCAGCCTGGAGGCCGTGTGGGCCATGGCTGTGCAGACAGACATCCAAAAACCCTAACTCAGCTCAGGTTTGGGGCTGAGGTTACGGCAGGCCTGATCTACAGTCCATGAGGGGAGCTCCTCTGGATATGAAAGAAGGGTGAGAGGGAGGCAGTCGCTCAGGCTTTTGTCTCTGGATGTTTTGTCCACAATGGCCGTTTAATGTAGGAGTTGCCTCATGGGTCGTAGAAGTCTCCCTCTCTGGTAGTTTGTCCAGCCCCCAAGAGTTTGGGGTCATTCTGTGGGAAGGGAAGTGTCCTGTTTTCTGCTTCATGTGTTCCCCCAGTAGAGGGATTCTAGAGCATAGCAGTGGGTACTGACAACTGGAATACTCGCCCTCTGGTTAAGTTTGGGGGCCTATGGATATGACAAGCCCCATATGCAGGATCTTGGTCCAGCCACTGAGAGGCGTTACTTTAATACGGGACTCACGCTGCAGGTCACAATGCATGTCTGTGCCCTAGGCGGCCCTCAAGCACTTGCGTGTCCTTTCGGACAATGCAGGTTTTCCCACATTGAACGTTGGACAACATGCCAACCACAAGGTTTCCGGCCATGGGGAAGGAGGAATTCTAATTTCTGCATCACGTTCACCCCTGGGCAGTGATTGGAGATAAGGTCTAGGTTCTGAAGTCTGAAAACCGAGGTTGGGAAGAGATGACGACCTACAGCCATAGCGGGTCCTATGTGTCCAGGTTGGGGCCAGCTGTCTGGGTGTCGTTTGGGATGTCTTGTCTCAGGCTGTGCCAGACAGGGCATTAGTATACAGGGTGGGCTGTATAATTGCTTTAATATCGAGTGGCATGCATTAGAAAATCATTTGGTGTTTCTTATTAGCAGCATAGGGCAAAGTTTTTCTTCTGGAGGGCAGGCAGAGTGCTGCATTGTGGCTTCGGAATTCCCAAACTGGAGGGATTGTGGGCCAGGAGAGTGAGGTCAGAAGTCTGAGAACACAAGCTAGGCTTAGATTTCAGGGCAAGGACATGGCAGGCACACTCTGCAGAGCGGAATTGAGATCTCATGCGTCTGAAGTCAGGTCGAGGTTCAGACTTTGGCTCAGGTTTGAGTTTCTGCCCATGTGGGCCCCTCAGGAAGGGGGTCATTATGATGCCATGGTGGTTTTCCCACTATTGGAGTTGTGAGATGCTCCAAACCGCAAGGATTCCTTCTGTGGGACAATTAAGATTTGTTGGATGGCTCCAGGACGTCTTATAAGGTATTTTTCCAGAAAAGCGTTCTAAGTATGGATGCCTGGGCAGCCAGCCTCACATTCCAATTGTCTCCTAGCAACAATAAACGTTTGATCTGCTGTCTTGGGGTAGCAACAGAGTGGGCTGAGTTGAAATGGACCTTCCTGAGGATGGTCTTAATGTTGGTTTGAGTCCATGGAGACCTTGGTATGGGGCAGTGGCACCAGGGCCCTGAAGGATTCTCCTAACCAGAGGTTATGACAAAGCTCCAATGAGCAAGTTTTCCATGGGGAGACGAGATTTGTTTTTAATGGTGCCTCAGGAAACCACCATATGCTGGTATTGGAAACGAGGCCTCTGAGGAGAGATGCCTGGAAACCAAAGCAATGGATCTGATTAGGGCCTAGGGGCCTGACCGGTTCAATATTCTTCTCTGGGGACATCTGTTGTCTGAGTGGAGGTAGTTGCTCAGCTGGTTTGAGATCACCCCTGTTTGTCCTGGGCGGCCTACACTAATGGGTTGGCCTCGGTGACTTTGGAGGTTTTTCCTCATTTGCAAGGTTGTGGCCAATGGAATGGGAAGAATTCCCTTGAAAGGGAAGCACAGTCCTGAGGTGTGGCTCCAGGGACCCAAGTGTGGAGCGTGTGTGGTCCAGGGCTATTTGGACAAAAGTCTGAAAACACAAACTCCACTTAGGTTGGGGGATGTAGGTATGGCCGGCCCGATCTATAGACCGTGAGGAGAACTCTTCGGGATATGAACAAAGGGCGATGTGAGATGCTGCTCATGCTTTTTTTTTTTTTTTTTTTCTGGAAATGTGTCACCGATTGCCATGGAATGTCGGGGTGTTTTCATGGGCCATCGATGAGGCTCCCTTTCTGGGGATTTGACCTGATCCCAAGAGTTTGGGTTCATTCTGTGGGAAGGGAGGAGGCCTTTCTGTTTTTTTTGTTTATTTTTTTTTTGTTTTTGATTTGGTTTTTTTTTTTTTACCTCAGGTGGACCACCAAAAGAGGGATTTCAGAGCAGAGTCGTGGGTTGGGGCAACTGGACAACCAGGCCTCTGGTTAACATGGGACCTAAGAACATGGCAAGCCCCATATGTGGGCTCTTGGTCCAGACACTGAGAGGCCTTCCTTGAGGATAGGTCTCACACTGAGTTTCACAATGTGTTTTTGTGCCCAAAGAGCCCCTCAAGTCAGGGGGTGGCCTAATGTACCATGCTGGTTTCTCCTACACTGAACGTTGCACAATATGGCAACCACAAGTTTTCTGGCCATGGGGAAGAAGGAGTTCTAATTTCTGCCACACTTTCACTCCTGGACTATGATTGGATTTAAGGTCTAGGTTCTGAAGCCTGAAAACTGAGGTTGGGAAGAGATGAAGCCCTAAGGCCATGGTGTGTCTGATGTGCTCAGTGTTCGGCCTGCTGTTGAGTGTGGGTTGGGAGGTGCAGGCTCAGGCTGTGGCAGACAGGGAATTAGTGCCCAGGCTAGACTGTATCATTGGGGTGCAGTCGAGTTTCGTGCAGGATGGTACTCATTTGTGGTTACTGGGTAGGCCCAGAGGGCAACGTTTTTCTTCTGGAGGGAAGACACAGTGTCACATACTGGCTCCAGAATTCCCAAACTGGAAGGCTTGTGGGCCAGGAGTGTGAGGAAAAAATTCTGAGAACACAAGCCAGACTTAGATTTCGGGGTGAAGGGACGGCAGGCACCCTCTGCAGAGATGATTCGAGATCCCGTATACCTGAAGACAGAGATAGGATCAGACGTTGGCTTAGGTCGGAGTTTCTGTCCATGATGGCCCCTTCATGAATGGGAGGGTGTCACGAAGACATGGAGTTTTTCCCACGATTTGAATTGTGAGATGCTCCAAACCGCAATGATTCCTTCTGTGGGACAGGTGAGACCGGTGGATGGCTCCAGGACATCCCATAAGGAAGTTATCCAGAGCAGGGTTCTAAGGATGGATGCCTGGGCAGCCTGCCTCCCATTCCAGGTGTCTCATAGAGCCAAGGCAAGTTCGATCTGCCTGATCTAGTGGAGCAACCGAATCGGGTGTGTTGAAATGGGTGAGTTGAGGATGGGTCATAATGTGCATTTGTGTCCATGGAGACCTTGGAATGGGGTCTTGATCCGGGTCCTTGAGGGATGTTCATAACCGGAGGTTTTGATGGAGCTCTAAAGAGTATGTTTCCTATGTAGAGAAGAGAATTGTGAATTGATGAGTGCCTAAGGAATCTCCCATATGCTGGTATTGGAAACCAGGCCTCTGAGGAGAGATGACTGGAAACAAAAGCAATGGATATGATTAGAGCCTAGGTGCCTGTCCGGTTCAATCTCTTTGCTGGGGATACGTGTCTAAGTATCTGAGGTGAGGTAGTTGCTCAGATTGTGTCAGATCGCCCCTGTTTGTCCTGGGCCACCTATAATATTGGAATGGCCTCGGGACTTTGGAGTTTCTCCTAATCTATAGGGTTGTGGTCAATGGAATGGGCAGAAATCCCCTGGAGAGGGCAGGCAAAGTTCTGAGTTTGGCTCTAGGGGCCCAACTTTGAGGGTGTGTGGGCCAGGCCTGTGGAGCAAAAACCTGAAAACACAAACTTTGCTTAGGATTGGGGACATAGTTATGGCACGCCCAATCTACAGACCGTGATAACACTTCAGGATATGAAAAAGTGTGAGTTTGAGGTGATTGCTCAGATTTTGTCTCTGGATTTGTGTCAACAATGTGGGTGGAATGCTGACGTTGCCTCATGGGTTGTGGACGGCTTTCCTTCTCTGAGGATTTGACCCAATCCCAAGAGTTTGTGTATGTTCTGTGGGATGGGAGGAGTCCTTTCTGTTTTTTATTTTATTTTATTTTATTTTATTTTTTGTACCTCATGTGTCCCAATAAAGGAGGGATTCAAGAGCAGAGTCCTCGGGAGGGACAACTGGGCAACCCCACCTCTGTTTTAGTTTGGGGGCCTAGGGGCATGGCATGTCCAATATGTGGGCTCTTGATTCAGACACTGAGAGTCCTTCCTTGAGGACAGGGCTCATGCTGAGGGTCACAATGCCTATTTGTGCCAACAAGGCACTCAAGCATGGGAAGGGCCTCATGGGCCATGCTGGATTCTCCGACACTGAACGTTGGAGAATATGCCAACCACAAGGTTTCTGGCCATGGCGAAGGAAGAGTTGTGACTTCTGCATCACGTTAACCCCTGGACAGTGATTGGAGTTTAGGTCTAGGTTCTGAAACCTGAAAACCGAGGTTGGGAAGAGATGAAGACCTAAGGACCTGTTGGGTCCAATGAGCTCAGTGTGCGGCCAGCTGTTGAGCGTAGGTCTGGAGGTGTGGGCTCATGCTGTGTCAGACAAGGCATTAGACAGGGTAGACTGAATATTTGGGGTGCAGTCGAGTGGCGTTCAATTGATCCTCATACGGGTCTCTAGGTAGTTCCATAAGGCAACGTTTTTTCTCTGGGAGGGCAGGCAGAGTGCTGCATTGTGGCCCCAGTATTGCCAAACTGTAGGGATTTTGGGCCAGGGGTGTGAGGACTGTAGTCTGAGAACACAAGCTAGGCTTAGTTTTGGGGGTGAGGGCACAGAAGGCACACTCTGCAGAGCTGAATCATGATCTCATGCACCTGAAGTCAGGGCGAATATCAGACGTTTGCTCAGGTTGGAGTTTCTGTCCATGATGGCCACTTTATAAAGTGGAGCGTCTCAAGAGGCCATGTAGATTTTCCCACAATGGGAGTTCTGAGATGCTCCAGACTGCAAAGATTCCTTCTGTGGTACACTTGAGACCTGTTGGATGGATCTAGGATGTCCCATATGGAATGACTCCAGAGTAGGGTTCTAAGGATTGATGCCTAGGCAGCCCACCTCCCATTCTAGTTGTCTCCTAGCGACAAAGCAGGTTTGATCTGCAGGCCCTGGGGGAGAAACCAAGGGGGTTGAGTTGACATGGACGCTCCCGAGGATAGATCATAATGTGGTTTTAAGTCCATGGAGACCCTGGAATGGGGCGCTTGATCCGGGGCCCTGAAAGATTCTCCTAAACAGAGGTTTTTATAGAGCTCCAAAGAGTACATTTCCTATGTGGAGACGAGATTTTTCTGATGAGTGCCTCAGTAATCCCCCTATGCTGGTATTGGAAACCAGGCCTCTGAGGAGAGATGCCTGGAAACAAAAGCAATGGATCTGATTAGGGCCTAAGTGCCTGTCCAGTTCAATATTATTCTATGGGGATATCTGTCTCTGGGTCTGAGTGGAGGTAGTTTCCTAACTTGTGAAAGATCATCCCTGTTTGTCCTGGGCAGCCAACACTATTCGGATGGCCTCGGGGAGTTTGGAGGTTTCTCCTAATCTATAAGGTTGTGGCCAATGGAAATGGCAGAATTCCCCTGGAGAGGGAAGCCACAGTCCTGAGGGGTGGCTCCAGGGGCCCCAGCTTGGATGGTGTGTGGGCCAGGACTGTGGGGACAGAAGTCTGAAAACACAAACTCAGCTTAGGTTTGGGGATGTATGTATGAAGGCTCGATCTACAGAACGTGAGAATTTTCCGGGCTATGAACAAAGGGCGAGTATGTGGCGCTTGCTCAGGCTTTTGTCTCTGGATTTTGTGTCAACGGTGGCCGTGGAATGTCGGGGTGTCCTCAAGGGCCATGGACAATTCTTTCTCTGGTGATTTGGCCTGATCCCAAGGGGTTGGGATCATTCTGTGGATGGGAAAAGTCCTTTCTGTATTTTTTTTTTTTTTACCTCAGGTGTCCCACCAAAGAGGGATTCCAGAGCAGAGCCCTGAGTCGGGTGACTAGACATCTCGAACTCTGGTTGAGATTGGGTGACTAGGGGCTTGGCAAGCCCCATATGTGGGCTGTTGTTCCAGTCACTAAGTGGCTTCACATGAGGATAGGGCTCACGCTGAGGGTCACAATATGTGTTTGTGCAAATTGTGGCCCTCAGGGATAGGTGGGAACTCATAGTCCATGCTGCTTTCTCCTACAATGAACGTTGGACAACATGCCAACCACAAGGTTTCTTGCCATGGCGAAGGAGAAGTTCTGATTCTTGCATCACGTTCACTCCTGAGCAGTGAGTGTAGATAAGGTCTAGGTTCTGAAGGTGAAAATTGAGGTTGGGTAGAGATGATGGCCTAAAGCCATTGTGGGTATGATATGCTCAGTGTACGGCCAGCTGTCCTGGTGTTGGACTGGAGGTCTGCCCTCAGGCTGTGTCAGACAGGGCTTTAGTGCACAGGCTAGACTGTATAATTGGGGTATGGTCGAGTGGCATGCAGGTTGTTACTCATTTGGCGTTTCTGGTTAGCCCTATAGGGCAACATTTTTCTTCTGGAGACCAGGCAGAGTGCTGCATTGTGTCTCCAGAATTTCCAAACTGGAGGGGTATGGCCAGGATTCTGAGGACGGAAGTCTGAGAACACAAGATAGGCTTAGGTTTCAAGGCGAGGGCCCAGCAGGCACACTCTCAAGTGCTGAATCGAGATCTCATGCTTCTGAATTCAGGGCGAGGACCAGACTTTGGCTTAGGATGGAGTTTCTGTCCATGATGGCCCATTTATGAAGGTGTGGGACATCATGAGGATATGGAGGTTTTCTCACAGTGTTATTGTGTGATGCTTCAAACCACAAGGATTCATTCTGCGAGACAGTCAAGACAGGTTGGTTGGATTCAAGACATCCCATAAAGAAGTTCTCCAGAGCAGGGTTCTAAGGATGGATGCCTTGGCAGCCCGCCTCCCATTCTAACTGTCTCCTATTGACAAGGAAGGTTTGATCTGCTGGCTCTGGGTGAGCAGCAGAGTGGGCTGATTTGAAATGGACTCTCCTGATAATGGTTCATAATGTAAGTTTGTGTCCTTGGAGACCTTGGGATTGGGCCATGGTGCCAGCGCCCTGAAGGATCCTCCTAACCTGAGGTATTGACACAGCTCCAAAGAGCAAGTTTCCCATGTGGAGATGAGATCTGTTCTGATTGTTTCCTTAGGAAACCCCCATATTCTGATATTGGAAACCAGGCCTCTGAGGAGAGATACCTAGAAACCAAAGCAATGCATCAGAAGTTGGCTCAGGTTGGAGTTTCTGTCCATGATGGCCCCTTTATAAAGGGGAGCCTCTCATGAGGCCATGTAGGTTTTCCCACGATAGGAGTTGTGAGATGCTCCAATCTGCAAGGATTCCTTCTGTGGGACAGTCAAGACCTGTTGGAAGGCTCCAGGACATCCCATATGGAACGGCGCCAGAGCAGGATTCCAAGGATGGATGCCTAGAGAGTCTGCTTTGCATTCCAGTTGTCTCCTAGCGACAAGGCAGGTTTGATATTCTGCCTCTGGGGGAGTAATCGACGCGGCTGAGTTGAAATGTACTCTCCTGCCGAATGGTCATAATGCGGGCATGTGTCCATGGAGACCTTGGAATAGGGCGGTTGCTCCGGCTACCTGAAGGTTTCTCCTAACTGGAGGCTTTTACAGTGCTCCAAAGGATAAGTTTCCCATGTGAAGACAAGATTTGTTCTGATTGGTATCTCCGGAATCCCCCATATGCTGGTATTGGAATACAGGCCTCTGAGGAGAGATGCTTAGAAAAAAAAAGCAATGGAACCAATTACATTCTAGGGGCCAGTCCAGTTTAATCTTCTTCTCTTCGGTTATCTGTCTACGGGTGAGTTGACGTCGTTGCTCAGTTTGTGAGAGATCGCCCCTCTTTGTCCTGGGTGGCCTACACTATTGGAATGGCCTCTGGGACTTTGGAGGTTTCTCCTTATCTGTAGGGTTGTGGCCAATGGAATGGGAAGAATTTCCTTGGAGAGGGCAGGCACAGTCCTGAGGTGTGGCTCCAGGGGCCTCAGTCTGGAGGGTGTGTGGGACAGGGATGTCAGGATAGAAGTCTGAAAACACAAACTCGGCTTAGGTTTGGGGACGTAGGTATGGCAGGCCCAATCTACAGACTATGAGGAGAATTTTTTGGGCTATGACCTAAGGGTGAGTGTGAACGCTTGCTGAAGCTTATGTCTCTGGATTTTGTGTCAATAGTGGCCATGGAATGTCGGGCTGGCCTCATGGGCCATGAACGAGTCTTTCTCTCTGGACCCCAATCACTTGGGATGGCCCAATCCCAAGTGATTGGGGTCATTCTGTGAGTGGGAGGAGTCCTTTCTGTGTTTATTTACCTCAAATGTCCCACCAAAGAGGGTTTCCAGAGCAGAGCCCTGAGTAGGGGTGACTAGATGTCTCTACCTCTGGTTAAGATTGGGTGACTTGGGGCATGGCAGGCCCCATATGTGGGCTCATGGTCCATCCACTGAGAGGCTTTACTTGAGGACAGGGCTCAAACTGAGGGTCCCAATGTGTGTTTGAGCCCACCGCAGCTCTTAAGCATAGGCAGGGCCTCAGGGACCCTACACTACCCTCAGGGGCCCTACTACTACCCCTGTAGGCCCTACAGGGGTCCTACACTGAACGTTGGACAAGATGCCAACCACAAGATTCTGGCGAGAGGGAAGGAGGAGTTCTAATTTCTGCATCACGTTCACCCATGGGAAGTGAGTAGAGATAAGGTCTAGGATTCTGTAGCCTGAAAACCAAAGTTGGAAAGAGATGGCGACCTAAGGCCATGGCGGTTCAGATGTTCTCAGTGTACTGCAAGCTGTCTGGGTGTCGGTTGGGAATTCAGGCCTCAGGTTCTGTCGGACAGGGCATTAGTGCACAGGCTAGACTATATAATTGGTGTACAGTTGAGTGACGTGCAGGTTTATCCTCATTTGAGGTTTCTGGGTAGACCCATAGGGCAATATTTTTCTTCTAGAGGGCAGGCAGAGTGCAGCACTGTGTCATCGGAAATCCCAAAATAGAGGGCGTGTGGTCCAGGAGAGTGAGGACGGAAGTCGGAGAACCCTAGCTACGCTTAGGTTTTGGGGTGAGGGCACAGCAGGTACACTCTGAAGAGCTGAATCAAGATCTCGTGCATCTGAAGTCAAGGCGAAGATCAGCTGTTGGCTCAGGTTGGAGTTTCTTTCCATGATCTGCCTTCATGAAGATTGGGGGCATCATGTGACCTTGGAAGCTTTCCATGATATGAGTTGTTAGGTGGTCCATGCACAAGGACTCCTGTGGGACAGTCGAGACCTGTTGGATGGCTCAAGGATGTCCCATAAGGAACGACGCAAGAGCAGGGTTCTAAGGATGGATGCCTGAAGAGCCCAACTCGCATTTCAATTGTCTCCTAGCGACAAGGCAGGTTCAATCTGCTGGCTCTGGAGTAGCAACCGAGGGGGTTTAGTTGAAATGGACTCTCCTGAGGATGGGTCATAATTTGGGATTGTGTCCATGGAGATATTCAAATGGGGCAGTGGCTCCAGTGACCTGAAGTTTTCTCCTAACTGGAGGTTATGACACAGCTCCATAGAGCAAGATTCCCATGTGGAGACGAGATTTTTTCTGATAGGTAGCTCTGGAAACCCCCTTATGCTGGTATTGGAATCCAGGCCACTGAGGAGAGATGCCTGAAAACAAAAGCAATGGATCCAATTAGGGCCTAGGTGCCTGTCTTGTTCAATATTCTTTTCTATGGATATCTGTCTAAGGTTCTGATTGGAGGTAGTGGCTCAGCTTGTGCCAGAGGGTCCCTGTATGTCCAGGACATCCTACACTATTGGGATGGCCTCAGAGATTTTGGATGATTCTCCTAATCTGTCAGGTTGTGCCAAATGAATGAGCAGAATTCCCTTGGAGAGGGCAGGCACAGTCCTGAGGTGTGGCTCCATGGGGCCCAGCCTTTAGAATGTGTGGGTGAGGACAATGGAGACAGAAGTCTGAAAACACAAACTCGGCTTAGGTTTGGGGACATAGGTATGGCAGGCCCGATCTACAGACCTTGAGAATTTTGGGGGCTCTGAACAAAGGGCAAGTGTGTGGCACTTTTTCAGGTTTTTGTCTCCGGATTTTGTGTCAATGGTGGCCGTGGAATGTCAGGCTGGCCTCATCGACCATAGACGAGTATTTCTCTCTGTGGATTTGGCCAGATTCCAAGTGTTTGGGTCATTCTTTGGATGGTAGGAGTCCTTACTTTTTTTTTTTCTTTATCTTGCTTTTTTTTTTTTTTTTTTTTTTTTTTTTTTTTTTTTTTTTCCTTATGTGTCCCACCAAAGAGGGATTCCAGGAAAGAGCTCTGAATAAGGTTGACTAGACTTCTCAAGCTCTGGCTAGGATTGGGGGAGTAGGGGCATGGCAAGTCCCATATGCAGGCTCTTGGTCCAGCCCCGGAGAGGCTTTACTTGAGGCCAGGGTTCATGCTTAGGGTCCTAATGTGTGTTTGTGCCCATCGCAGCCCTCAAGCATGTCTGAGGCCTCATGGGCCATGCTGGGTTCTCATATACTGAACGTTGGACAACATGCCAACCACAAGGTTTCTGGTCATGGGGAAGGTGAAGTTCTGATTTCTGCATCACGTACATCACTTAGTTGTGAGTGGAGATAATGTCTAGGTTCTGAAGCCTGAAGAACAAGGTTGGGAAGAGATGATGACCTAAGGCCATGGCATGTTCGTTGTGTTCAGTGTGAGGCCAGGTGTCTGGGTGTCGGTCACGAGGTCTGGGGTCAGGCTGTGTCAGACAGGGCATTAGTGCCCAGGCTAGACTGTATAATTGGGGTACAGTCTAGAGAATTGCAGGTTGATCCTCATTTGATGTTTCTGGGTAGACCCCTAGGGCAAAGTCTCTCTTCTGGCGGGCAGGCAGAGTGCTGCATTTTGTCTCCAGAATTCCCAAAGTGGAAGGCTTGTGGGCCAGGAGTGTGAGGACGGAAGTCTGAGAACGTGAGCTGGCTTAGGTTTTGGGGCGAGGGCAAGGCAGGCACACTCTGCAGAGCTGAATTGAGATCTCATGCATCTGAAGTCAGGGCGAGGATCAGACGGGAGTTTCTGTCCATGATGTCCTCTACCTGAAGGTGGAGGCATCACGAGGCCATGGAGGTTTTCCCACGGTGCGAGTGTGTGATGCTGCAAACCACAAGGATTCCTTCTGCAGGACAGTTGAGACCTGTTGAATGGATCAAGGACACCCCATTAGGAATTTCTCCAGAGCAGAGTTCTAACAACGGATACCTGGGCAACGAACTCGCATTCCAATTGTCTCCTAGTGACAAAGCAGGTTTGATCTGCTGGCACTGGGTGAGCAACCGCCAGGTTTGAGTTGAAATGGACTCTCCTGAGGATGGGTCATAATGTGGGATTGTGTCCATTGAGACATTGGAATGGGGCGGTGGCTCCAGTGACGTGAAATTTTCTCCTAACTGGAGGTTTTGACACAGTTCCATATAGAATGATACCCATGTGGCATGCGATTTGTTCTGATTGGTAGCTCCAGAAACCCCCATGTGCTGGTATTGGAATCCAGGCCTCTGAGGAGAGATACGTGAAAACAAAAGCAATGGATCCGTTTAGGGCCTAGGTGCCTGTCCTGTTCAATCTTCTTTTCTATGGATATCTATCTACAGGTCTGATTGGAGGTAGTGGCTCAGCTTGTGGCAGATGGTCCCTGTTTGTCCCGGACATCCTACAATATTGGGGTGGCCTCGGGGACTTCGGATGTTGCTCCTAATCTGTCAGGTTGTGCCAAAGGAATGAGCAGAATTCCCATGGAGAGGGCAGGCACAGTCCTGAGGTGTGGCTCCATGGGGCCAAGCCTTGAGGGTGTGTGGGCCAGGACAATGGAGACAGAAGTCTGAAAACACAAACGTGGCTTAGGTTTGGGGACATAGGTATGGCAGGCCCGATCTACAGACCGTGAGAATTTTTCAGGCTTTGAACAAAGGGCGCTTTGTTCAGGCTTTTGTCTCCGGATTTTGTGTCAATGGTGGCCGTGGAATGTCAGGATGGCCTCATCAGCCATGGACGAGTATTTCTCTCTGTGAATTTGGCCCAATTCCAAGTGTTTGCGGTCATTCTTTGGACGGTAGGAGTCCTTTCTCTATTTTTTTTTTTAACCTCATGTGTCCCACCAAGGAGGGATTCTAGAGAAGAGATCTGAGTAGGGGTGACTAGACTTCTCAAGCACTGGTTAAGGCCTGGGGAGTAGGGGCATGGTAATCTCCATATGTGGGCTCTTGGTCCATCCCCGGAGAGGCTTTACTTGAGGCCAGGGATCATGCTTAGGATCCTAATGTGTGTTTGTGCCCATCGCAGCCCTCAAGCATGTCTGGGGCCTCATGGGCCATGCTGGTTTCTCCTACACTGCACGTTGGACAACATGCCAACCACAGGGTTTCTGGTCATGGGGAAGGAGGAGTTCTGATTTCTGCATCACGTACACGGCATGGCAGTGAGTAGAGATAAGGTCTAGATTCTGAAGCCTGAAAACCGAGGTTGGTAAGAGATGACAACCTAAGGCCATGGTGGGTCCAATGCACTTAGTGTGCGGCCAGATGTCTGTGTCCATCATGAGGTCTGGGCTCAGGCTGTGTCAGGCAGGGCATTAGTCCCCAGGCTAGACTGTATAATTGGGGTACAGTCGAGTGATGTGAAGGTTGGTCCTCATTTGGGGTTTCTGGTTGGCCCCATAGGGCAAAGATTTTCTTCTGCAGGGCAGGCAGAGTGCTGCATTCTGGCTCCAGAATTGCCAACTTCAGGGCTTGTGGGCCAGATGTTTTAGGACAGAAGTCTGAGAACACAAGTTCAGCTTTGAATTCGCAGCGGTGACATGGCAGGCACACTCTACAGACCTGAAATGAGATCTCGTGCATCTGAAGTCAGGGCGAGGATCAGATGTTGGCTTAGGTTGGAGTTTCTGTACATGATGTCCCCTTCATGAAGGTGGGGGGGGCATCAGGAAACCATGGAAGATTTCCAACTTTGTGAGTGTGTGATGCTCCAAACCACAAGGATTCCGTCAGCGGGACAGTCACGACTTTTTGGATGGATCAAGGACGTCCCATAAGAAATGCTCCAAAGCACAGTTCTAATGATGGATGCCTGGGCAGTCCAACTTGCATTCCAATTGTGTCCTAGTGAAAAGGAGGATTTGATCTGCTGTCACTGGGGGAACAACCGAGGGGGCTGAATTGAAATGGAATCTCATGAGGATCAGTCGATGTGGATTTGTGTCCATGGATCCCTTGGAATGGGGCAGTGGCTCTGTTGCCCTGAAGAATTCTCCTAACCTGAGGTTTTGATGCAGCTCCAAAGAGCAAGTTTCCCATGTAGAGACGAGATTTGTTCTGAAACCCCCACAACCTGGTATTGGAAACCAAGCATCTGGGGAACAATGCCTGGAATCCAAAGCAATGGATCTGATTACGGTCTAGGGGCCTGTCCTTTTCAATATTCTCCTCTGAGTGTCTCTGTCTAAGATTCAGAATGGAGGTCACTGCTCAGCTTGTGTCAGATCACCCATGTTTGTTGGGGGAGGCCAACACTATTGGACTGGTCTTGGGAATTGGAGGTTTCTCCTAATCTGTAAGGGTGTGGCAAATGAAACGGGCAGAGTTCCCTTGGAGAGCACTGGCACAGTCCTTAGGTGTGACACCACCTTTCTGGGTGTCATCCAGGAGGTCCAGGCTCAGGCTGTGTCAGACAGGGCATTAGTGCCAAGCTTAGACTGTATAATTGGAGTAAAGTTGAGTGGCATGCAGGTTGATCCTCATTTGGCGTTTCTGGGTAGCCCCAGGGGCAACGTTTTTCTTCTGGAGGGAAGGAAGAGTGCTGCATTGTGGCGACGGAATTCTCACACTGGAGGGCTTGTGGGCCAGAATTGTGAGGAAGGAAGTGTGAGAACACAAGCTAGGCTTAGGTTTTGGGTCAAGATCATGGCAGGCACACTCTGTAGAGCTAAATCTAAATCTCATGCATCTGAAGTCAGGGCGAGGATCAGACGTAGGCTCAGGTTGAAGTTTCTGTTCAGGATGGCCCCTTCATGATGGTGGGGGGCATCATGGGGCTATGGAGACTTTCCCACGATTGGCATTGTATGTTGCTCCAATCGGCAAGGATTCCTTCTACGGGACAGTCGAGACCGGTCAGATTGCTCCAGGACGTCCCATGCGGAACCACGGCAGTGCAGGGTACTAAGGATGGATTCCTGGAGTGCCCGCCTCACATTACTATTGTCTCCTAGTGACAAGGCAGGTTCGATCTGCTTTTTTAGGGGAGCAACCAAAGGGGATGTGTTGAAATGGACTCGCCTGCTGATGGGTCATAATGTGGGTTTGTGTCCATGGAGACCTTGGAATGGGGTGTTGGCTGCTGGGACCTGAAGGTTTCCCTTAACTGGAGGTTGTGACACAGCTCCAAAATGCATGTTTCCCATGTGGAAATGAGATTTGTTCAGACTGGTACCTCCAGAAAAACACATATGCTGGTATTGGAAAACAGGCCTCTGAGGAGAGATGCCAGGAATCAAAAGCAATGGATCTGCATAGGTCCTAGGTGCCTGTCCGGTTCAATCTTCTTCTCTGGGGTTATCTGTCTATGGGTCTGAGTTGAGGTAGTTGCTCATCTTGGGACAGATCACCCTGTTTGCCCTGAGTGGCCAACACTATTGGGATGGCCTCAGGGACGTTGGAGTGTTCTCCTAATCTTTAGGGTTGTGGCCAATGGAATGGGCAGAATTTGCTTGGAGAAGGCAGGCACAGTCCTGAGGCATGGCTCCAGGGGCCCCAGCCTGGAGCGTGTGTGGGCCAGGACAGTGGGGACAGAAATCTGAAAACCCAAACTCAGCTTAGGTTTGGGGACGTAGGTATGACAGGCCTGATCTATAGTCCGTGAGGAGAATTTTCAGGCTATGAACAAAGGGCAAGTGTGAGGCATATCTCCAGGCTTTTGTCTCTAGATTTTGTGTCAATGGTGGCCATGGAATGACGGGATGGCCTCTTTGGCCATGGATGATTCTTTCTCTTTTAAGATTTGGTCAGATCCCAAGTTTTGGGGCTCATTCAGGGGATGGAGGAGACCCTTCGATATTTTTTTCCTCAGGGGTTCCAGAGCAGAGACCTGAATAGGGGTGACTAGACCTCTCAACCTCTCATTAATATTGGGGGACTAGGGATGGCAATGCGGGTTCTTGGTCCAGCCCCTGAGAGGCTTTACTTGAGGACAGGGGTCACACTGAGGGTCCCAATGTGTTTGTGCCCATTGCGGTTCTCAAGCATGGGCGGGGACTCATGGGCTACACTGGATTCTCCTACACTGAACGTTGGAAAACATGCCAACCACAAGGTTTCTTGCCTTGAGGAAGAAGGAGTTTCATTTCTGCATCACGTTCACCCCTGGGTAGTGAGTATATATAAGGTCTAGGTTCTGAAGCCTGAAAACCAAGGTTGGGAAGAGATGATGACCTAAAGCCATGGCGGGTCTGATGTGCTCAGTGTACAGCCAGCTGTCTGCGTGTCGGTTGGGAATTCAGACCTCAGGCTGTGCAAGACAGGGCATTAACGCCGAAGCGAAACTGTATAATTGGGGTAGAGTCAAGTGGCATGCAGGTTGATCCTCATTTGGTGTTTCTGGTTAGCCCCATAGGACAACGTTTCTCTTCTGGAGGGCAGTCAGAGTGCTGCATTGTGTCTCTCCAGAATTCCCTAACTGGAGGGCTGGTGGGCTCGGAGTGTGAGGACGAAGTCTGAGAACAATAGCTAGGTTTTGCTTCGGGGCGGGGTTTCGGCAGGCACACTCTGCAGAGTTGAATCAAGATTTCGTGCATCTGAAGTCAGGGCGAGGATTAGACGTTGGCTCAGGTTGGAGTTTCTGTCCAAGATGGCTCTTTCATGAAGGGGACGGTGCACCACGAGGCCACAGAGCTTTTCCCATAATGGGAGTTGTGAGGTGCTCCAAAGCGCAAGGATTCCTTCTGCAGGACAGCTGTGACCTGTTGGATGGCTCCAGGACGTCCCATATGGAATTACTTCAGAGTAGTTTTCTACAGATGGATGCCTAGCCAGCCCGCCTCACATTCCAATTGTCTCCTAGTGACAAGATAGGTTCGATCTGCTGGCTCTAGGGGAGCACCCAAGGGCACTGAGTTGAAATAGACTCTCCTGCAGATGGGTCCTAATGTGGGATTGTGTCCATGGAGACCTTGGAATGAGGTGGTGGCACCGGGGCCCTGAAGGATTTTCCTAGCCGGAGGTTTTGACACAGCTTGAAAGAGCACGTTTCCCATGTGGAGAAGACATTTGTTCTGACTGATGAATCAGGAAACCCCCATATGGTGGTATTGAAAACCAGGCCTCTGAGGTTCTGACATAGCTCCACGAGCAAGTATCCAATGTGCAGACAATACTTGCTCTGAAGGGGCCTCTGGAAACCCCATAGGCTGTTATTGGAAACCAGGCCTCTGAGAAGAGATGCCTGGAAACCAAAACAATGGATCTGATTAGGGCCTAGGGGCCTGTCCTGTTCAATGTTCTTCTCTGGGGACATCTGTCTCCGAGTTGGTGTGGAGCTAGTTGCTCAGCTAGTGTCAGATCACCCCTGTTTGTTCCAAGCGGCCTACAATATTGGTATGGTCCCAGGGACATTGGAGATTTCTCCTGATTTATATGGTTGTGGCCAATGGAATATGAAGAATTCCCTTTGAGAGGGAAGGAACAATCCTGAAGTGTGGTTCCAGGGGGACTAGCCTGGAGGGTGTGTGTTTTCAGACAACTGTCCAAACAGCCCTGGCCTACACAACCTACAGGCTCAGGCCCCTGGAGCCAAACCTGAGGACTGTACTTACCCTCTCCAAGGGAATTGTGTGTGCCCATTCCAATGGCCACAACCCTTCTAATAGGATAAACCTCCAAAGTCCCTGATCCATCTGAATAGTGGTGGCTTCCCAGGAAAAACAGGGGCAATCTGAGCCCAACTGAGCACCTACCTGCACTCAGACCCATAGACAGATGTCCCCAGAGGTAAAAAGGAAAGAACAGGCCCCTAGGCACTAATCAGATCCATTGCTTTCGTTTCCAGGCATCTCTCCTCAGAGGCCTGGATTTCAAAAGCAGCATATAGCTGTTTCTTGACCCAAACATCAGAAAACATCTCA
This sequence comes from Mustela nivalis, assembly GCF_964662115.1. Classification (NCBI taxonomy): domain Eukaryota; kingdom Metazoa; phylum Chordata; class Mammalia; order Carnivora; family Mustelidae; genus Mustela; species Mustela nivalis. The sequence goes on from NW_028135677.1 coordinate 40,212, forward strand.
ACTACAATGGGAAACTTGCACGTTGGAGCTGTGTCAAAGCCTCTGTTTAGGAGAACCCTTTAGGGCCCCAGTGCCTCCGCTTCATTCCAAGGTCTCCAGAGACACAAAAGCACATTAGGACCCATCCCCAGGGGTGTCCATTTCAACTCAGCGTCCTCGGTTGCTCCCCACAGATCCAGGAGATCTAACCTGTCTTGTTGCTAGGCGACAATTGGAATGCGAGGTGGTCTACCCAGCCATCCATCCTTAGAACCCTGCTCACAATCATTGGCCTGGAGCCAAACGACAGGTCTCAATTGTCCTGCAGAAGACTCTCTGCAGTTTGGAGCTTCTCACAACTCCCATCGTGGGAAAACCCCCATGGCCTCGTGATGCCCCCCCATTCATGAAGGGGCCATCAGGGACAGAAACTCCAACCTGATCGATCGTCTGATCCTCGCCCTGACTTCAGATGCACGAGATCTAGATTCAGGTCTGTAGATTGTGCCTGCCATGGCCTCACCCAGAAACCTAAGCCTAGCTTCTGTTCTCAAACTGTTGTCGTCAGACTACTGGCCCACAAGCCCTCCAGTTTGGCAATCCAGAACTACAATTCAGCACTCTGCCGGCCCTCCAGAAGAAAAACATTGTCCTCTGGGGCTACCCAGTAACCCCAAATGAGGATCAACCTGCACCGACCTTGGCTGTACCCCAAATACATAGGCTGACCAGGAAACTAATGCCCTTTCTTACGCAGCCTGAGCCTGGACCCCCTGGCCCCTACCAGACAGCTGGCCGCACACTGAGCACATCGAGCCGCCATAGCCTTAGGTCGTCATCTCTTCTCACGCTCGGTTTTCAGGTTTCAGAACCTAGACCTTATCTCCAATCACTGCCCAGGGTTGAAGGTGATGCAGAAATCAGAACTCCTTCCCCATGGCAAGAAACCTTGTGGTTGGCATGTTGTCCAACGTTCAGTGTAGTTGAAACCAGTGTGGCCCATGAGGCCCCGCCCATGCTCGCGGGCCACATTGGTCACAAACACACATTGTGACCCTCAGGCCGAGCCCAATCCTCAAGTAAGGCCACTCAGTGGCTGGTTGAAGAGATATCATATTGGGCTTGCCATGCCCCTAGGCCCCAATTTTTAACCATAGTTCGGGTTGTCCCTTCAGTCTTCCCCACGGCTTGGCTTTGGAATTCCTCTTTTGGTGGGACACCTGAGGTAACAAAACTGAAATGAGTCCTCCCATCCCACAGATTGACGAAAAGCAATTGGGAATCGGGCCAAATCCTGAGAGAGGAAGATTCGTCCATGGCCATGAGGCCTCCCCGACATTCCACGGCCATCGTTGATACAAAATCCAGAGACAAAAGCCTTAACAAGCGCCTCAGACTCAAACTTTCTTCATATACTGAAGAGTTCTTCTCATGGTTTGTAGATCGGGCCTGCCATACCTACGTCCCCAATCCTAAGCTGAGTTTCTGTTTTCAGACTTCTGTCCTCAAATTCTTGGGCCACTCACCCTCCAGGCTGGGCCCCTGGAGCCACACATTAGGACTGTGCCTACCAATCCATGGGAATTCTGCCCATTCCATGGTCCAAAATCGTACAAATTAGGAGAAACCTCCAAAGTCCCTGAGGCCATCCCAATAGTGTAGGTCGCCCGGAGCAAACAAGGGCTGTCTGACACCAGCTGATAATCGACCTCCACTCATACCATAGATGGATTTCCCCAGAGAAGAAGATTGAACCAGACAGGACCCTAGGCCATAATAGGATCCATTGCTTTGGGTTACAGGCATGTGTCCTCAAAAGCCTGATTCCAATACGAGCATAGGGGTTTTCCTGAGGCACCCATCAGAACTCATCTCGTCTCCACAAGGAAACCTGTGCATGGGAGCCATGTCCAAAGCTTAGGAGAGTACTTCAGGGTCCCGGTGCCACCGCCCCATTCCAAGGCCCTCATGGACACAAAAACACATTAGGACCCATCCTCAGGAAAGTCCATTTCAACTCAAACACCCCGGTCGCTCCCGCAGAGCCATCAGATCTAAACTGTCTTGTTGCTAGGAGACAATTGGAATGCGAGGTGGGCTTCCCAGGCATCCATCGGCGAACGGTGCTCTGGAGTCATTCCATATGGGATGTCCTGGAGCTGTCCAACAGGTCTCAATTGTCCCGCAGAAGGAATCCATGAAGGGGGCATCCCACAAATCCCAACGTGGGAAAACCTCAATCGCCTCGAGATTCCGCTCCCTTCATGAAGCGGCCGTCATGCTCAGAAACTCCAACCTGAGCCAACGTCTGATCCTCGCCCTGACTTCAGATGCATGAGACATTGGTTCAGATCTGCAGGGGGTACCTGCCGTGCCCTCGCCCTGAAACACAAGTCTAGCTTGTCTTCTCAGTTTTCCGTTCTCACACTCCTGGCCCCAAAGCCCTCAAGTTTGGCAATTCCGGACCCACAATGGAGCACTCTGCCTGCCCTCTAGAAAAAAAATTATTGCCTCGTGAGCTGCCCAGGCACCTTAAATGAGGGTAAACCTACACAGCACTCGACTTTACCCAAATTATATAGTCTAACCTGGGCACTAATGCACTGTCGAACACAACCTGAGCCGGGACTTCCTGACCAACACCCAGAAAGCTGACCGCACAATGAGCACATAAAACCCGCCATGGCCTTAGGTCATCATCTCTTCCCTACCTCAGTTTTCAGGCTTCAGAACCCAGAGCTTATCTCCAATCACTTCCCAGGGGTGAGTGTGATGCAGAAATCAGAACTCCTCCTTACCCATGGCAAGAACCCTGTGGTTGGCACGTTGTCCAACGTTCAGTGTAGGAGAAACCAGCATTCACCTGAGGCCCCGCCCATTCTTGAGTGCGACGAGGGCATACACACGCATTGTGACCCTCAGCATGAGTCCTGTCCTCTAGTAAGTCCTCTCAGTGGCTGTACCATAAGATGTCATAATGGGCTTGACATGTCCCTAAGCCCCAATTTTTAACCAGATTTCTGATTGTCCAGTCGCCCCTCCCCAGGGCTCTACTCTGGAATCCCTCATTTGGTGGGAAACCTGAGGTTAAAAAAGAAAACAACAACAACAGCAACAAAAAAAAAAAAAAGGACTTCTTCCAGCCCACAGAATGACACCAAACTCTTTGGACGGGCCAAACCACCAGAGAGTAAGACTCGTCCATTTCCCATGAAGTCACCCAGAAATTCCACGACCATGAGTGACACGATATCCAGAGACAAAAACTTGAGCAGGAGCCTCACACTCGCCCTTCTTTCAAATCCCGAAGAGTTCTCCTCATGGTCTGTAGATCAGTCCTGCCATACCTATGACCCGAAACATAAGCCGAGTTTGTGTTTTCAGACAACTGTCCAAACAGCCCTGGCCTACACAACCTACAGGCTCAGGCCCCTGGAGCCTCACCTGAGGACTGTACTTGCCCTCTCCAAGGGAATTGTGTGTGCCCATTCCAATGGCCACAACCCTTCTAATAGGATAAACCTCCAATGTCCCTGATCCATCTCAATAGTGGTGGCTTCCCAGGAAAAACAGGGGCAATCTGAGCCCAACTGAGCACCTACCTGCACTCAGACCCATAGACAGATGTCCCCAGAGGTAAAAAGGAAAGAACAGGCCCCTAGGCACTAATCAGATCCATTGCTTTGGTTTCCAGGCATCTCTCCTCAGAGGCCTGGATTTCAAAAGCAGCATATAGCTGTTTCTTGACTCACCCATCAGGAAACATCTCATCTACACATGGGAAACTTGCACGTTGGAGCTGTGTCAAAGCCTCTGTTTAGGAGAACCCTTTAGGGCCCCAGTGCCACCGTTTCACTCCAAGGTCTCCATAGACACAAAAGCACGTTAGGACCCATCCCCAGGGGTGTCCATTTCAACTCAGCGTCCTCGGTTGCTCCCCACAGATGCAGGAGATCTAACCTGTCTTGTTGCTAGGAGACAATTGGAATGCGAGGTGGGCTACCCAGCCATCCATCCTTAGAACCCTGCTCAGAATCATTGGCCTGGAGCCAAACAACAGGTCTCAATTGTCCTGCAGAAGACTCTCTGCAGTTTGGAGCTTCTCACTACTCCCATCGTGGGAAAACCCCCATGGCCTCGTGATGCCCCCGCCCATTCATGAAGGGGCCATCACGGACAGAAACTCCAACCTGAGCGATCGTCTGATCCTCGCCCTGCCTTCAGATGCACGAGATCTCGATTTAGGTCTGTAGATTGTGCGTGCCATGGCCTCACCCAGAAACCTAAGCCTAGCTTGTGTTCTCAGACTTTTGTCGTCAGACTACTGGCCCACAAGCCCTCCAGTTTGGCAATCCAGAACTACAATGCAGCACTCTGCCGGCCCTCCAGAAGAAAACCATTGTCCTTTGGTGCTACCCAGTAATCCAAAATGAGGATCAACCTGCACCGACCTTGGCTGTACCCCAAATACATAGGCTGACCAGGGCACTAATGCCCTTTCTGACACAGCCTGAGCCTGGACCCCCTGGCCCCTCCCAGACAGCTGGCCGCACACTGAGCACATGGAGCCGCCATAGCCTTAGGTCGTCATCTCTTCTCACGCTCGGTTTTCAGGTTTCAGAACCTAGACCTTATCTCCAATCACTGCCCAGGGTTGAAGGTGATGCAGAAATCAGAACTCCTTCCCCATGGCAAGAAACCTTGTGGTTGGCATGTTGTCCATCGTTCAGTGTAGTTGAAACCAGTGTGGCCCATGAGGCCCCGCCCATGCTCGCGGGCCACATTGGTCACAAACACACATTGTGACGCTCAGGCTCAGCCCAGTCCTCATGTAAGGCCACTCAGTGGCTGAATGAAGAGATATCATATTGGGCTTGCCATGCCCCTAGGCCCCAATTTTTAACCATAGTTCGGGTTGTCCCTTCAGTCTTCCCCACGGCTTGGCTTTGGAATTCCTCTTTTGCTGGGACACCTGAGGGAACAAAACTGAAATGAGTCCTCCCATCCCACAGATTGACGAAAAGCAATTGGGAATCGGGCCAAATCCTCAGAGAGGAAGATTCGTCAATGGCCATGAGGCCTCCCCGACATTCCACGGCCATCGCTGATACAAAATCCAGAGACAAAAGCCTGAGTAAGCGCCTCAGACTCGCACTTTCTTCATATCCTGAAGAGTTCTTCTCATGGTTTGTAGATCGGGCCTGCCATACCTACGTCCCCAATCCTAAGCTGAGTTTCTGTTTTCAGACTTCTGTCCTCAAATTCTTGGGCCACTCACCCTCCAGGCTGGGCCCCTGGAGCCACACATTCGGACTGTGCCTACCAATCCATGGGAATTCTGCCCATTCCATGGTCCAAAATCGTACAAATTAGGAGAAACCTCCAAAGTCCCTGAGGCCAACCCAATAGTGTAGGTCGCGCGGAACAAACAAGGGCTGTCTGACACCAGCTGATAATCGACCTCCACTCATACCATAGATGGATGTCTCCAGAGAAGAAGATTGAACCAGACAGGACCCTAGGCCATAATAGGATCCATTGCTTTGGGTTACAGGCATGTGTCCTCAAAAGCCTGATTCCAATACGAGCATGGGGGTTTTCCTGAGGCACCCATCAGAACTCATCTCGTCTCCACAAGGAAACCTGTGCATGGGAGCCATGTCCAAAGCTTAGGAGAGTACTTCAGGGTCCCGGTGCCACCGCCCCATTCCAAGGCCCTCATGGACACAAAAACACATTAGGACCCATCCTTAGGAAAGTCCATTTCAACTCAGACACCCCGGTCGCTCCGGCAGAGCCATCAGATCTAAACTGCCTTGTTGCTAGGAGATAATTGGAATGCGAGGCGGGCTTCCCAGGCATCCATCCGCGAACGGTGCTCTGGAGTCATTCCATATGGGATGTCCTGGAGCTGTCCAACAGGTCTCAATTGTCCCGCAGAAGGAATCCATGAAGGGGGCATCCCACAACTCCCAACGTGGGAAAACCTCAATGGCCTCGAGATTCCGCTCCCTTCATGAAGCGGCCGTCATGCTCAGAAACTCCAACCTGAACCAACGTCTGATCCTCGCCCTGACTTCAGATGCATGAGATATTGGTTCAGATCTGCAGGGGGTACCTGCCGTGCCCTCGCCCTGAAACCCAAGTCTAGCTTGTCTTCTCAGACTTCCGTCCTCACACTCCTGGCCCCGAAGCCCTCAAGTTTGGCAATTCCGGACACACAATGCAGCACTCTACCTGCCCTCTAGAAAAAAAATTATTGCCTCATGAGCAGCCCAGGCACCTTAAATGAGGGTAAACCTACACAGCACTCGACTTTACCCAAATTATATAGTCTAACCTGGGCACTAATGCACTGTCGAACACAACCTGAGCCCGGACCTCCTGACCAACACCCAGAAAGCTGACCGCACACTGAGCACATAAAACCCGCCATGGCCTTAGGTCATCATCTCTTCCCTACCTCAGTTTCAGGCTTCAGAACCGAGACCTTATCTCCAATCACTTCCCAGGGGTGAGTGTGATGCAGAAATTAGAACTCCTCCTTACCCATGGCAAGAACCCTTGTGGTTGGCACGTTGTCCAACGTTCAGTGTAGGAGAAACCAGCATTCACCCTGAGGCCCCGCCCATTCTTGAGTGCGACGAGGGCATACACACGCATTGTGACCCTCAGCATGAGTCCTGTCCTCTAGTAAGTCCTCTAAGTTGCTGGACCATTAGATGTCATAATGGGCTTGACATGTCCCTAGGCCCCAATTTTTAACCAGATTTCTGATGGTCCAGTCGCCCCTCCCCAGGGCTCTACTCTGGAATCCCTCATTTGTTGGGACACCTGAGGATAAAAGAAAAAAACAAGAATAAAAAAAAAAAAAACGGACTTCATCCAGCCCACAGAATGACCCCAAACTCTTAGGACGGGGCCAAACCACCAGAGAGTAAGACTCGTCCATTTCCCATGAAGTCACCCAGAAATTCCACGATCATGAGTGACACGATATCCAGAGACAAAAACTTGAGCAGGAGCCTCACACTCGCCCTTCTTTCAAATCACGAAGAGTTCTCCTCATGGTCTGTAGATCAGTCCTGCCATACCTATGACCCGAAACATAAGCCGAGTTTGTGTTTTCAGACAACTGTCCAAACAGCCCTGGCCTACACAACCTACAGGCTCAGGCCCCTGGAGCCTCACCTGAGGACTGTACTTGCCCTCTCCAAGGGAATTGTGTGTGCCCATTCCAATGGCCACAACCCTTCTAATAGGATAAACCTCCAATGTCCCTGATCCATCTCAATAGTGGTGGCTTCCCAGAAAAAACAGGGGCAATCTGAGCCCAACTGAGCACCTACCTGCACTCAGACCCATAGACAGATGTCCCCAGATGTAAAAAGGAAAGAACAGGCCCTTAGGCACTAATCAGATCCATTGCTTTGGTTTCCAGGCATCTCTCCTCAGAGGCCTGGATTTCAAAAGCAGCATATAGCTGTTTCTTGACTCACCCATCAGGAAACATCTCATCTACACATGGGAAACTTGCACGTTGGAGCTGTGTCAAAGCCTCTGTTTAGGAGAACCCTTTAGGGCCCCAGTGCCACCGTTTCACTCCAAGGTCTCCATAGACACAAAAGCACGTTAGGACCCATCCCCAGGGGTGTCCATTTCAACTCAGCGTCCTCGGTTGCTCCCCACAGATGCAGGAGATCTAACCTGTCTTGTTGCTAGGAGACAATTGGAATGCGAGGTGGGCTACCCAGCCATCCATCCTTAGAACCCTGCTCAGAATCATTGGCCTGGAGCCAAACAACAGGTCTCAATTGTCCTGCAGAAGACTCTCTGCAGTTTGGAGCTTCTCACTACTCCCATCGTGGGAAAACCCCCATGGCCTCGTGATGCCCCCGCCCATTCATGAAGGGGCCATCACGGACAGAAACTCCAACCTGAGCGATCGTCTGATCCTCGCCCTGCCTTCAGATGCACGAGATCTCGATTTAGGTCTGTAGATTGTGCGTGCCATGGCCTCACCCAGAAACCTAAGCCTAGCTTGTGTTCTCAGACTTTTGTCGTCAGACTACTGGCCCACAAGCCCTCCAGTTTGGCAATCCAGAACTACAATGCAGCACTCTGCCGGCCCTCCAGAAGAAAACCATTGTCCTTTGGTGCTACCCAGTAATCCAAAATGAGGATCAACCTGCACCGACCTTGGCTGTACCCCAAATACATAGGCTGACCAGGGCACTAATGCCCTTTCTGACACAGCCTGAGCCTGGACCCCCTGGCCCCTCCCAGACAGCTGGCCGCACACTGAGCACATGGAGCCGCCATAGCCTTAGGTCGTCATCTCTTCTCACGCTCGGTTTTCAGGTTTCAGAACCTAGACCTTATCTCCAATCACTGCCCAGGGTTGAAGGTGATGCAGAAATCAGAACTCCTTCCCCATGGCAAGAAACCTTGTGGTTGGCATGTTGTCCATCGTTCAGTGTAGTTGAAACCAGTGTGGCCCATGAGGCCCCGCCCATGCTCGCGGGCCACATTGGTCACAAACACACATTGTGACGCTCAGGCTCAGCCCAGTCCTCATGTAAGGCCACTCAGTGGCTGAATGAAGAGATATCATATTGGGCTTGCCATGCCCCTAGGCCCCAATTTTTAACCATAGTTCGGGTTGTCCCTTCAGTCTTCCCCACGGCTTGGCTTTGGAATTCCTCTTTTGCTGGGACACCTGAGGGAACAAAACTGAAATGAGTCCTCCCATCCCACAGATTGACGAAAAGCAATTGGGAATCGGGCCAAATCCTCAGAGAGGAAGATTCGTCAATGGCCATGAGGCCTCCCCGACATTCCACGGCCATCGCTGATACAAAATCCAGAGACAAAAGCCTGAGTAAGCGCCTCAGACTCGCACTTTCTTCATATCCTGAAGAGTTCTTCTCATGGTTTGTAGATCGGGCCTGCCATACCTACGTTCCCAATCCTAAGCTGAGTTTCTGTTTTCAGACTTCTGTCCTCAAATTCTTGGGCCACTCACCCTCCAGGCTGGGCCCCTGGAGCCACACATTCGGACTGTGCCTACCAATCCATGGGAATTCTGCCCATTCCATGGTCCAAAATCGTACAAATTAGGAGAAACCTCCAAAGTCCCTGAGGCCAACCCAATAGTGTAGGTCGCGCGGAACAAACAAGGGCTGTCTGACACCAGCTGATAATCGACCTCCACTCATACCATAGATGGATGTCTCCAGAGAAGAAGATTGAACCAGACAGGACCCTAGGCCATAATAGGATCCATTGCTTTGGGTTACAGGCATGTGTCCTCAAAAGCCTGATTCCAATACGAGCATGGGGGTTTTCCTGAGGCACCCATCAGAACTCATCTCGTCTCCACAAGGAAACCTGTGCATGGGAGCCATGTCCAAAGCTTAGGAGAGTACTTCAGGGTCCCGGTGCCACCGCCCCATTCCAAGGCCCTCATGGACACAAAAACACATTAGGACCCATCCTTAGGAAAGTCCATTTCAACTCAGACACCCCGGTTGCTCCCGAAGAGCCATCAGATCTAAACTGCCTTGTTGCTAGGAGATAATTGGAATGCGAGGCGGGCTTCCCAGGCATCCATCCGCGAACGGTGCTCTGGAGTCATTCCATATGGGATGTCCTGGAGCTGTCCAACAGGTCTCAATTGTCCCGCAGAAGGAATCCATGAAGGGGGCATCCCACAACTCCCAACGTGGGAAAACCTCAATGGCCTCGAGATTCCGCTCCCTTCATGAAGCGGCCGTCATGCTCAGAAACTCCAACCTGAGCCAACGTCTGATCCTCGCCCTGACTTCAGATGCATGAGATATTGGTTCAGATCTGCAGGGGGTACCTGCCGTGCCCTCGCCCTGAAACCCAAGTCTAGCTTGTCTTCTCAGACTTCCGTCCTCACACTCCTGGCCCCGAAGCCCTCAAGTTTGGCAATTCCGGACCCACAATGCAGCACTCTACCTGCCCTCTAGAAAAAAAAATTATTGCCTCATGAGCATCCCAGGCACCTTAAATGAGGGTAAACCTACACAGCACTCGACTTTACCCAAATTATATAGTCTAACCTGGGCACTAATGCACTGTCGAACACAACCTGAGCCCGGACCTCCTGACCAACACCCAGAAAGCTGACCGCACACTGAGCACATAAAACCCGCCATGGCCTTAGGTCATCATCTCTTCCCTACCTCAGTTTCAGGCTTCAGAACCGAGACCTTATCTCCAATCACTTCCCAGGGGTGAGTGTGATGCAGAAATTAGAACTCCTCCTTACCCATGGCAAGAACCCTTGTGGTTGGCACGTTGTCCAACATTCAGTGTAGGAGAAACCAGCATTCACCCTGAGGCCCCGCCCATTCTTGAGTGCGACGAGGGCATACACACGCATTGTGACCCTCAGCATGAGTCCTGTCCTCTAGTAAGTCCTCTAAGTTGCTGGACCATTAGATGTCATAATGGGCTTGACATGTCCCTAGGCCCCAATTTTTAACCAGATTTCTGATGGTCCAGTCGCCCCTCCCCAGGGCTCTACTCTGGAATCCCTCATTTGTTGGGACACCTGAGGATAAAAGAAAAAAACAAGAATAAAAAAAAAAAAACGGACTTCATCCAGCCCACAGAATGACCCCAAACTCTTAGGACGGGGCCAAACCACCAGAGAGTAAGACTCGTCCATTTCCCATGAAGTCACCCAGAAATTCCACGATCATGAGTGACACGATATCCAGAGACAAAAACTTGAGCAGGAGCCTCACACTCGCCCTTCTTTCAAATCACGAAGAGTTCTCCTCATGGTCTGTAGATCAGTCCTGCCATACCTATGACCCGAAACATAAGCCGAGTTTGTGTTTTCAGACAACTGTCCAAACAGCCCTGGCCTACACAACCTACAGGCTCAGGCCCCTGGAGCCTCACCTGAGGACTGTACTTGCCCTCTCCAAGGGAATTGTGTGTGCCCATTCCAATGGCCACAACCCTTCTAATAGGATAAACCTCCAATGTCCCTGATCCATCTCAATAGTGGTGGCTTCCCAGAAAAAACAGGGGCAATCTGAGCCCAACTGAGCACCTACCTGCACTCAGACCCATAGACAGATGTCCCCAGATGTAAAAAGGAAAGAACAGGCCCTTCGGCACTAATCAGATCCATTGCTTTGGTTTCCAGGCATCTCTCCTCAGAGGCCTGGATTTCAAAAGCAGCATATAGCTGTTTCTTGACTCACCCATCAGGAAACATCTCATCTACACATGGGAAACTTGCACGTTGGAGCTGTGTCAAAGCCTCTGTTTAGGAGAACCCTTTAGGGCCCCAGTGCCACCGTTTCATTCCAAGGTCTCCATAGACACAAAAGCACGTTAGGACCCATCCCCAGGGGTGTCCATTTCAACTCAGCGTCCTCGGTTGCTCCCCACAGATGCAGGAGATCTAACCTGTCTTGTTGCTAGGAGACAATTGAAATGCGAAGTGGGCTACCCAGCCATCCATCCTTAGAACCCTGCTCAGAATCATTGGCCTGGAGCCAAACAACAGGTCTCAATTGTCCTGCAGAAGACTCTCTGCAGTTTGGAGCTTCTCACTACTCCCATCGTGGGAAAACCCCCATGGCCTCGTGATGCCCCCGCCCATTCATGAAGGGGCCATCAGGGACAGAAACTCCAACCTGAGCGATCGTCTGATCCTCGCCCTGCCTTCAGATGCACGAGATCTCGATATAGGTCTGTAGATTGTGCGTGCCATGGCCTCACCCAGAAACCTAAGCCTAGCTTGTGTTCTCAGACTTTTGTAGTCAGACTACTGGCCCACAAGCCCTCCAGTTTGGCAATCCAGAACTACAATGCAGCACTCTGCCGGCCCTCCAGAAGAAAACCATTGTCCTTTGGTGCTACCCAGTAATCCCAAATGAGGATCAACCTGCACCGAACTTGGCTGTACCCCAAATACATAGGCTGACCAGAACACTAATGCCCTTTCTGACACAGCGTGAGCCTGGACCCCCTGGCCCCTCCCAGACAGCTGGCCGCACACTGAGCACATGGAGCTGCCATGGCCTTAGGTCGTCATCTCTTCCCAACATCAGTTTTCAGGTTTCAGAATCTAGACCTTATATCCAATCACTGCCCAGGGTTGAAGGTGATGCAGAAATCAGAACTCCTTCCCCATGGCAAGAAACCTTGCGGTTGGCATGTTGTCCTACGTTCAGTGTAGTTGAAACCAGTGTGGCCCATGAGGCCCCGTCCATGCTCGCGGGACACATTGGTCACAAACACACATTGTGACGCTCAGGCTGAGCCCAGTCCTCAAGTAAGGCCACTCAGTGGCTGAATGAAGAGATATCATATTGGGCTTGCCATGCCCCTAGGCCCCAATTTTTAACCATAGTTCGGGTTGTCCCTTCAGTCTTCCCCACGGCATGGCTTTGGAATTCCTCTTTTGGTGGGACACCTGAGGTAACAAAACCGAAATGAGTCCTCCCATCCCACAGATTGACGAAAAACAATTGGGAATCGGGCCAAATCCTCAGAGAGGAAGATTCGTCCATGGCCATGAGGCCTCCCCGACATTCCACGGCCATCGCTGATACAAAATCCAGAGACAAAAGCCTGAGCAAGAGCCTCAGACTCGCACTTTCAACATATCCTGAAGAGTTCTTCTCATGGTTTGTAGATCGGGCCTGCCATACCTACGTCCCCAATCCTAAGCTGAGTTTCTGTTTTCAGACTCTGTCCTCAAATTCTTGGGCCACTCACCCTCCAGGCTGGGCCCCTGGAGCCACACATTAGGACTGTGCCTACCAATCCATGGGAATTCTGCCCATTCCATGATCCAAAATCGTACAAATTAGGAGAAACCTCCAAAGTCCCTGAGGCCATCCCAATAGTGTAGGTCGACCGGAACAAACAAAGGCTGTCTGACACCAGCTGATAATCGACCTCCACTCATACCATAGATGGATGTCTCCAGAGAAGAAGATTGAACCAGACAGGACCTAGGCCATAATAGGATCCATTGCTTTGGGTTACAGGCATGTGTCCTCAAAAGCCTGATTCCAATACGAGCATGGGGTTTTCCTGAGGCACCCATCAGAACTCATCTCGTCTCCACAAGGAAACCTGTGCATGGGAGCCATGTCCAAAGCTTAGGAGAGTACTTCAGGGTCCCGGTGCCACCGCCCCATTCCAAGGCCCTCATGGACACAAAAACACATTAGGACCCATCTTCAGGAAAGTCCATTTCAACTCAGCCACCCCGGTCGCTCCGGCAGAGCCATCAGATCTAAACTGTCTTGTTGCTAGGAGACAATTGGAATGCGAGGCGGGCTTCCCAGGCATCCATCCGCGAACGGTGCTCTGGAGTCATTCCATATGGGATGTCCTGGAGCTGTCCAACAGGTCTCAATTGTCCCGCAGAAGGAATCCATGAAGGGGGCATCCCACAACTCCCAACGTGGGAAAACCTCAATGGCCTCGAGATTCCGCTCCCTTCATGAAGCGGCCATCATGCTCAGAAACTCCAACCTGAGCCAACGTCTGATCCTCGCCCTGACTTCAGATGCATGAGATATTGGTTCAGATCTGCAGGGGGTACCTGCCGTGCCCTCGCCCTGAAACCCATGTCTAGCTTGTCTTCTCAGACTTCCGTCCTCACACTCCTGGCCCCGAAGCCCTCAAGTTTGGCAATTCCGGACCCACAATGCAGCACTCTGCCTGCCCTCTAGAAAAAAAATTATTGCCTCATGAGCAGCCCAGGCACCTTAAATGAGGGTAAACCTACACAGCACTCGACTTTACTTAAATTATATAGTCTAACCTGGGCACTAATGCACTGTTTTACACAACCTGAGCCCGGACCTCCTGACCAACACCCAGAAAGCTGACCGCACACTGAGCACATAAAACCCGCCATGGCCTTAGGTCATCATCTCTTCCCTACCTCAGTTTTCAGGCTTCAGAACCCAGACCTTATCTCCAATCACTTCCCAGGGGTGAGTGTGATGCAGAAATCAGAACTCCTCCTTACCCATGGCAAGAACCCTGTGGTTGGCACGTTGTCCAACGTTCAGTGTAGGAGAAACCAGCATTCACCTGAGGCCCCGCCCATTCTTGAGTGGGACGAGGGCATACACACGCATTGTGACCCTCAGCATGAGTCCTGTCCTCTAGTAAGTCCTCTCAGTGGCTGTACCATAAGATGTCATAATGGGCTTGACATGTCCCTAAGCCCCAATTTTTAACCAGATTTCTGATTGTCCAGTCGCCCCTCCCCAGGGCTCTACTCTGGAATCCCTCATTTGGTGGGAAACCTGAGGTTAAAAAAGAAAACAACAACAACAGCAACAACAAAAAAAAAAAGGACTTCTTCCAGCCCACAGAATGACCCCAAACTCTTTGGACGGGGCCAAACCACCACAGAGTAAGACTCGTCCATTTCCCATGAAGTCACCCAGAAATTCCACGACCATGAGTGACACGATATCCAGAGACAAAAACTTGAGCAGGAGCCTCACACTCGCCCTTCTTTCAAATCCCGAAGAGTTCTCCTCATGGTCTGTAGATCAGTCCTGCCATACCTATGACCCGAAACATAAGCCGAGTTTGTGTTTTCAGACAACTGTCCAAACAGCCCTGGCCTACACAACCTACAGGCTCAGGCCCCTGGAGCCTCACCTGAGGACTGTACTTGCCCTCTCCAAGGGAATTGTGTGTGCCCATTCCAATGGCCACAACCCTTCTAATAGGATAAACCTCCAATGTCCCTGATCCATCTCAATAGTGGTGGCTTCCCAGGAAAAACAGGGGCAATCTGAGCCCAACTGAGCACCTACCTGCACTCAGACCCATAGACAGATGTCCCCAGAGGTAAAAAGGAAAGAACAGGCCCCTAGGCACTAATCAGATCCATTGCTTTGGTTTCCAGGCATCTCTCCTCAGAGGCCTGGATTTCAAAAGCAGCATATAGCTGTTTCTTGACTCACCCATCAGGAAACATCTCATCTACACATGGGAAACTTGCACGTTGGAGCTGTGTCAAAGCCTCTGTTTAGGAGAACCCTTTAGGGCCCCAGTGCCACCGTTTCACTCCAAGGTCTCCATAGACACAAAAGCACGTTAGGACCCATCCCCAGGGGTGTCCATTTCAACTCAGCGTCCTCGGTTGCTCCCCACAGATGCAGGAGATCTAACCTGTCTTGTTGCTAGGAGACAATTGGAATGCGAGGTGGGCTACCCAGCCATCCATCCTTAGAACCCTGCTCAGAATCATTGGCCTGGAGCCAAACAACAGGTCTCAATTGTCCTGCAGAAGACTCTCTGCAGTTTGGAGCTTCTCACTACTCCCATCGTGGGAAAACCCCCATGGCCTCGTGATGCCCCCGCCCATTCATGAAGGGGCCATCAGGGACAGAAACTCCAACCTGAGCGATCGTCTGATCCTCGCCCTGCCTTCAGATGCACGAGATCTCGATTTAGGTCTGTAGATTGTGCGTGCCATGGCCTCACCCAGAAACCTAAGCCTAGCTTGTGTTCTCAGACTTTTGTAGTCAGACTACTGGCCCACAAGCCCTCCAGTTTGGCAATCCAGAACTACAATGCAGCACTCTGCCGGCCCTCCAGAAGAAAACCATTGTCCTTTGGTGCTACCCAGTAATCCAAAATGAGGATCAACCTGCACCGACCTTGGCTGTACCCCAAATACATAGGCTGACCAGGGCACTAATGCCCTTTCTGACACAGCCTGAGCCTGGACCCCCTGGCCCCTCCCAGACAGCTGGCCGCACACTGAGCACATGGAGCCGCCATAGCCTTAGGTCGTCATCTCTTCTCACGCTCGGTTTTCAGGTTTCAGAACCTAGACCTTATCTCCAATCACTGCCCAGGGTTGAAGGTGATGCAGAAATCAGAACTCCTTCCCCATGGCAAGAAACCTTGTGGTTGGCATGTTGTCCATCGTTCAGTGTAGTTGAAACAAGTGTGGCCCATGAGGCCCCGCCCATGCTCGCGGGCCACATTGGTCACAAACACACATTGTGACGCTCAGGCTCAGCCCAGACCTCATGTAAGGCCACTCAGTGGCTGAATGAAGAGATATCATATTGGGCTTGCCATGCCCCTAGGCCCCAATTTTTAACCATAGTTCGGGTTGTCCCTTCAGTCTTCCCCACGGCTTGGCTTTGGAATTCCTCTTTTGCTGGGACACCTGAGGGAACAAAACTGAAATGAGTCCTCCCATCCCACAGATTGACGAAAAGCAATTGGGAATCGGGCCAAATCCTCAGAGGGAAGATTCGTCCATGGCCCATGAGGCGTCCCCGACATACCACGGCCATCGCTGATACAAAATCCAGAGACAAATGCCTGAGCAAGCACCTCAGACTCGCACTTTCTTCATATCCTGAAGATTTCTTCTCATGGTTTGTAGATCGGGCCTGCCATACCTACGTCCCCAAACCTAAGTTGAGTTTTTGTTTTCAGACTTCTGTCCTCAAAGTCTTGGGCCACACACCCTCCAGGCTGGGCCCCTGGAGCCACACATTAGGACTGTGCCTACCAATCCATGGGAATTCTGCCCATTCCATGGTCCAAAATCGTACAAATTAGGAGAAATCTCCAACGGCCCTTAGGCCATCCCAATAGTGTAGTTCGCCCGGAACAAACAAAGGCTGTCTGACACCAGCTGATAATCGACCTCCACTCATACCATAGATGGATGTCCCCAGAGAAGAAGATTGAACCAGACAGGACCCTAGGCCATAATAGGATCCATTGCTTTGGGTTACAGGCATGTGTCCTCAAAAGCCTGATTCCAATACGAGCATAGGGGTTTTCCTGAGGCACCCATCAGAACTCATCTCGTCTCCACAAGGAAACCTGTGCATGGGAGCCATGTCCAAAGCTTAGGAGAGTACTTCAGGGTCCCGGTGCCACCGCCCCATTCCAAGGCCCTCATGGACACAAAAACACATTTGGAGCCATCCTCAGGAAAGTCCATTTCAACTCAGCCACCCCGGTCGCTCCGGCAGAGCCATCAGATCTAAACTGCCTTGTTGCTAGGAGATAATTGGAATGCGAGGCGGGCTTCCCAGGCATCCATCCGCGAACGGTGCTCTGGAGTCATTCCATATGGGATGTCCTGGAGCTGTCCAACAGGTCTCAATTGTCCCGCAGAAGGAATCCATGAAGGGGGCATCCCACAACTCCCAACGTGGGAAAACCTCAATGGCCTCGAGATTCCGCTCCCTTCATGAAGCGGCCGTCATGCTCAGAAACTCCAACCTGAGCCAACGTCTGATCCTCGCCCTGACTTCAGATGCATGAGATATTGGTTCAGATCTGCAGGGGGTACCTGCCGTGCCCTCGCCCTGAAACCCAAGTCTAGCTTGTCTTCTCAGACTTCCGTCCTCACACTCCTGGCCCCGAAGCCCTCAAGTTTGGCAATTCCGGACCCACAATGCAGCACTCTACCTGCCCTCTAGAAAAAAAAATTATTGCCTCATGAGCAGCCCAGGCACCTTAAATGAGGGTAAACCTACACAGCACTCGACTTTACCCAAATTATATAGTCTAACCTGGGCACTAATGCACTGTCGAACACAACCTGAGCCCGGACCTCCTGACCAACACCCAGAAAGCTGACCGCACACTGAGCACATAAAACCCGCCATGGCCTTAGGTCATCATCTCTTCCCTACCTCAGTTTCAGGCTTCAGAACCGAGACCTTATCTCCAATCACTTCCCAGGGGTGAGTGTGATGCAGAAATTAGAACTCCTCCTTACCCATGGCAAGAACCCTTGTGGTTGGCACGTTGTCCAACGTTCAGTGTAGGAGAAACCAGCATTCACCCTGAGGCCCCGCCCATTCTTGAGTGCGACGAGGGCATACACACGCATTGTGACCCTCAGCATGAGTCCTGTCCTCTAGTAAGTCCTCTCAGTTGCTGGACCATTAGATGTCATAATGGGCTTGACATGTCCCTAGGCCCCAATTTTTAACCAGATTTCTGATGGTCCAGTCGCCCCTCCCCAGGGCTCTACTCTGGAATCCCTCATTTGTTGGGACACCTGAGGATAAAAGAAAAAAACAAGAATAAAAAAAAAAAAAACGGACTTCATCCAGCCCACAGAATGACCCCAAACTCTTTGGACGGGGCCAAACCACCAGAGAGTAAGACTCGTCCATTTCCCATGAAGTCACCCAGAAATTCCACGATCATGAGTGACACGATATCCAGAGACAAAAACTTGAGCAGGAGCCTCACACTCGCCCTTCTTTCAAATCCCGAAGAGTTCTCCTCATGGTCTGTAGATCAGTCCTGCCATACCTATGACCCGAAACATAAGCCGAGTTTGTGTTTTCAGACAACTGTCCAAACAGCCCTGGCCTACACAACCTACAGGCTCAGGCCCCTGGAGCCTCACCTGAGGACTGTACTTGCCCTCTCCAAGGGAATTGTGTGTGCCCATTCCAATGGCCACAACCCTTCTAATAGGATAAACCTCCAATGTCCCTGATCCATCTCAATAGTGGTGGCTTCCCAGAAAAAACAGGGGCAATCTGAGCCCAACTGAGCACCTACCTGCACTCAGACCCATAGACAGATGTCCCCAGATGTAAAAAGGAAAGAACAGGCCCTTAGGCACTAATCAGATCCATTGCTTTGGTTTCCAGGCATCTCTCCTCAGAGGCCTGGATTTCAAAAGCAGCATATAGCTGTTTCTTGACTCACCCATCAGGAAACATCTCATCTACACATGGGAAACTTGCACGTTGGAGCTGTGTCAAAGCCTCTGTTTAGGAGAACCCTTTAGGGCCCCAGTGCCACCGTTTCATTCCAAGGTCTCCATAGACACAAAAGCACGTTAGGACCCATCCCCAGGGGTGTCCATTTCAACTCAGCGTCCTCGGTTGCTCCCCACAGATGCAGGAGATCTAACCTGTCTTGTTGCTAGGCGACAATTGGAATGCGAGGTGGTCTACCCAGCCATCCATCCTTAGAACCCTGCTCAGAATCATTGGCCTGGAGCCAAACAACAGGTCTCAATTGTCCTGCAGAAGACTCTCTGCAGTTTGGAGCTTCTCACTACTCCCATCGTGGGAAATCCCCATGGCCTCGTGATGCCCCCGCCCATTCATGAAGGGGCCATCAGGGACAGAAACTCCAACCTGAGCGATCGTCTGATCCTCGCCCTGCCTTCAGATGCACGAGATCTCGATATAGGTCTGTAGATTGTGCGTGCCATGGCCTCACCCAGAAACCTAAGCCTAGCTTGTGTTCTCAGACTTTTGTAGTCAGACTACTGGCCCACAAGCCCTCCAGTTTGGCAATCCAGAACTACAATGCAGCACTCTGCCGGCCCTCCAGAAGAAAACCATTGTCCTTTGGTGCTACCCAGTAATCCCAAATGAGGATCAACCTGCACCGACCTTGGCTGTACCCCAAATACATAGGCTGACCAGGGCACTAATGCCCTTTCTGACACAGCCTGAGCCTGGACCCCCTGGCCCCTCCCAGACAGCTGGCCGCACACTGAGCACATGGAGCTGCCATGGCCTTAGGTCGTCATCTCTTCCCAACATCAGTTTTCAGGTTTCAGAATCTAGACCTTATATCCAATCACTGCCCAGGGTTGAAGGTGATGCAGAAATCAGAACTCCTTCCCCATGGCAAGAAACCTTGCGGTAGGCATGTTGTCCAACGTTCAGTGTAGTTGAAACCAGTGTGGCCCATGAGGCCCCGTCCATGCTCGCGGGCCACATTGGTCACAAACACACATTGTGACGCTCAGGCTGAGCCAAGTCCTCAAGTAAGGCCACTCAGTGGCTGAATGAAGAGATATCATATTGGGCTTGCCATGCCCCTAGGCCCCAATTTTTAACCATAGTTCGGGTTGTCCCTTCAGTCTTCCCCACGGCTTGGCTTTGGAATTCCTCTTTTGGTGGGACACCTGAGGTAACAAAACCGAAATGAGTCCTCCCATCCCACAGATTGACGAAAAACAATTGGGAATCGGGCCAAATCCTCAGAGAGGAAGATTCGTCCATGGCCATGAGGCCTCCCCGACATTCCACGGCCATCGCTGATACAAAATCCAGAGACAAAAGCCTGAGCAAGAGCCTCAGACTCGCACTTTCAACATATCCTGAAGAGTTCTTCTCATGGTTTGTAGATCGGGCATGCCATACCTACGTCCCCAATCCTAAGCTGAGTTTCTGTTTTCAGACTCTGTCCTCAAATTCTTGGGCCACTCACCCTCCAGGCTGGGCCCCTGGAGCCACACATTAGGACTGTGCCTACCAATCCATGGGAATTCTGCCCATTCCATGGTCCAAAATCGTACAAATTAGGAGAAACCTCCAAAGTCCCTGAGGCCATCCCAATAGTGTAGGTCGACCGGAACAAACAAGGGCTGTCTGACACCAGCTGATAATCGACCTCCACTCATACCATAGATGGATGTCTCCAGAGAAGAAGATTGAACCAGACAGGACCTAGGCCATAATAGGATCCATTGCTTTGGGTTACAGGCATGTGTCCTCAAAAGCCTGATTCCAATACGAGCATGGGGGTTTTCCTGAGGCACCCATCAGAACTCATCTCGTCTCCACAAGGAAACCTGTGCATGGGAGCCATGTCCAAAGCTTAGGAGAGTACTTCAGGGTCCCGGTGCCACCGCCCCATTCCAAGGCCCTCATGGACACAAAAACACATTAGGACCCATCTTCAGGAAAGTCCATTTCAACTCAGCCATCCCGGTCGCTCCGGCAGAGCCATCAGATCTAAACTGTCTTGTTGCTAGGAGACAATTGGAATGCGAGGCGGGCTTCCCAGGCATCCATCCGCGAACGGTGCTCTGGAGTCATTCCATATGGGATGTCCTGGAGCTGTCCAACAGGTCTCAATTGTCCCGCAGAAGGAATCCATGAAGGGGGCATCCCACAACTCCCAACGTGGGAAAACCTCAATGGCCTCGAGATTCCGCTCCCTTCATGAAGCGGCCATCATGCTCAGAAACTCCAACCTGAGCCAACGTCTGATCCTCGCCCTGACTTCAGATGCATGAGATATTGGTTCAGATCTGCAGGGGGTACCTGCCGTGCCCTCGCCCTGAAACCCATGTCTAGCTTGTCTTCTCAGACTTCCGTCCTCACACTCCTGGCCCCGAAGCCCTCAAGTTTGGCAATTCCGGACCCACAATACAGCACTCTGCCTGCCCTCTAGAAAAAAAATTATTGCCTCATGAGCAGCCCAGGCACCTTAAATGAGGGTAAACCTACACAGCACTCGACTTTACCCAAATTATATAGTCTAACCTGGGCACTAATGCACTGTTTTACACAACCTGAGCCCGGACCTCCTGACCAACACCCAGAAAGCTGACCGCACACTGAGCACATAAAACCCGCCATGGCCTTAGGTCATCATCTCTTCCCTACCTCAGTTTTCAGGCTTCAGAACCGAGACCTTATCTCCAATCACTTCCCAGGGGTGAGTGTAATGCAGAAATCAGAACTCCTCCTTACCCATGGCAAGAACCCTTGTGGTTGGCACGTTGTCCAACGTTCAGTGTAGGAGAAACCAGCATTCACCCTGAGGCCACGCCCACTCTTGAGTGCGACGAGGGCATACACACGCATTGTGACCCTCAGCATGAGTCCTGTCCTCTAGTAAGTCCTTTCAGTTGCTGGACCTTTAGATGTCATAATGGGCTTGACATGTCCCTAGGCCCCAATTTTTAACCAGATTTCTGATTGTCCAGTCGCCCCTCCCCAGGACTCTACTAGGGAATCCCTCATTTGGTGGGACACCTGAGGTTAAAAAAGAAAACAACAACAACAAAAAAAAAAAACGGACTTATTCCAGCCCACAGAATGACCCCAAAATCTTTGGACGGGGCCAAACCACCAGAGAGTAAGACTTGTCCATTTCCCATGAAGTCACCCAGAAATTCCACGACCATGAGTGACACGATATCCAGAGACAAAAACTTGAGCAGGAGCCTCACACTAGCCCTTCTTTCAAATCCCGAAGAGTTCTCCTCATGGTCTGTAGATCAGTCCTGCCATACCTATGACCCGAAACAAAAGCCGAGTTTGTGTTTTGATACAACTGTCCAAACCGCCCTGGCCTACACAACCTATAGGCTCAGGCCCCTGGAGACAAACCTGAGGACTGTACTTGCCCTCTCCAAGGGAATTGTGTGTGCCCATTCCAATGGCCACAACCCTTCTAATAGGATAAACCTCCAAAGTCCCTGATCCATCTCAATAGTGGTGGCTTCCCAGGAAAAACAGGGGCAATCTGAGCCCAACTGAGCACCTACCTGCAATCAGACCCATAGACAGATGACCCCAGAGGTATGAAGGAAAGAACAGGCCCCTAGGCACTAATCAGATCCATTGCTTTGGTTTCCAGGCATCTCTCTTAAGAGGCCTGGATTTCAAAAGCAGCATATAGCTTTTTCTTGTCTCACCCATCAGAAAACATCTCATCTACACATGGGAAACTTGCACGTTGGAGCTGTGTCAAAGCCTCTGTTTAGGAGAACCCGTTAGGGCCCCAGTGCCACCGCTTCATTCAAAGGTCTCCATAGACACAAAAGCACGTTAGGACCCATCCACAGGGGTGTCCATTTCAACTCAGCGTCCTCGGTTGCTCCCCACAGATCCAGGAGATCTAACCTGTTTTGTTGCTAGGAGACAATTGGAATGCGAGGTGGGCTACCCAGCCATCCATCCTTAGAACCCTGCTCAGAATCATTGGCCTGGAGCCAAACAACAGGTCTCAATTGTCCTGCAGAAGACTCTCTGCAGTTTGGAGCTTCTCACAACTCCCATCGTGGGAAAATCCCCATGGCCTCGTGATGCCCCCGCCCATTCATGAAGGGGCCATCAGGGACAGAAACTCCAACCTGAGCGATCGTCTGATCCTCGCCCTGACTTCAGATGCACGAGATCTCGATTCAGGTCTTTAGATTGTGCGTGCCATGGCCTCACCCAGAAACCTAAGCCTAGCTTGTGTTCTCAGACTTTTGTCGTCAAACTACTGGCCCACAAGCCCTCCAGTTTGGCAATCCAGAACTACAATGCAGCACTCTGCCGGCTCTTTAGAAGAAAAACATAGTCTTCTGGGGCTACCCAGTAACCCCAAATGAGGATCAACTTGCTCCGACCTTGGCTGTACCCCAAATACATAGGCTGACCAGGGCACTAATGCCCTTTCTGACACAGCCTGAGCCTGGACCCCCTGGCACCTCCCAATCAGCTGGCCGCACACTGAGCACATCGAGCCTCCATGGCCTTAGGTCGTCATTTCTTCCCAACATCTGTTTTCAGGTTTCAGAACCTAGACCTTATCTCCAGTCACTGTCCAGGGTTGAAGGTGATGCAGAAATCAGAACTCCTTCCCCATGGCAAGAAACCTTGTGGTTGGCATGTTGTCCAACGTTCAGTGTAGTTGAAACCAGTGTGGCCCATGAGGCCCCGCCCATGCTCACGGGCCACATTGGTCCCAAACACACATTGTAACGCTCAGGCTGAGCCCAGTCCTCAAGTAAGGCCACTCAGTGGCTGGATGAAGAGATAGCATATTGGGCTTGCCATGCCCCTAGGCCCCAATTTTTTAACCATAGTTCGGGTTGTCCCTTAAGTCTTCCCCACGGCTTGGCTTTGGAATTCCTCTTTTGGTGAGACACCTGAGGTAACAAAACTGAAATGAGTCCTCCCATCCCACAGATTGACAAAAAGCAATTGCGAATCGGGCAAAATCCTCAGAGAGGATGATTCGTCCATGGCCCATGAGGCCTCCCCGTCATTCCACGACCATCACTGATACAAAATCCCGAGACAAAAGCCTGAGTAAGCACCTCAGAGTCGCACTTTCTTCATATCCTGAAGAGTTCTTCTCATGGTTTGTCGATCAGGCCTGCCATACCTACGTCCCCAAATCTAAGCTGAGTTTGTGTTTTCAGACTTCTGTCCTCAAAGTCTGGGGCCACACACCCTCCAGCCTGAACCCCTGGAGCCACACATTAGGACTGTGCCTACCAATCCATGGGAATTCTGCCCATTCCATTGTCCAAAATCGTACAAATTAGGAGAAACCTCCAAAGTCCCTGAGGCCATCCCAATAGTGTAGGTCGCCTGGAACAAACAAGGGCTGTCTGACACCAGCTGATAATCGACCTCCACTCATACCATAGATGGATGTCCCCATAGAAGAAGATTGAACCAGACAGGACCCTAGGCCAAAATAGGATCCATTGCTTTGGGTTACAGGCATGTGTCCTCAAAAGCCTGATTCCAATACGAGCATAGGGGTTTTCCTGAGGCACCCATCAGAACTCATCTCGTCTCCACAAGGAAACCTGTGCATGGGAGCCATATCCAAAGCTTAGGAGAGTACTTCAGGGTCCCGGTGCCACCGCCCCATTCCAAGGCCCTCATGGACACAAAAACACATTAGGACCCATCCTCAGGAAAGACCATTTCAACTCAGCCACCCCGGTTGCTCCCGAAGAGCCATCAGATCTAAACTGTCTTGTTGCTAGGAGACAATTGGAATGCGAGGCGGGCTTCCCAGGCATCCATCCGCGAACGGTGCTCTGGAGTCATTCCATATGGGATGTCCTGGAGCTGTCCAACAGGTCTCAATTGTCCCGCAGAAGGAATCCATGAAGGGGGCATCCCACAACTCCCAACGTGGGAAAACCTCAATGGCCTCGAGATTCCGCTCCCTTCATGAAGCGGCCGTCATGCTCAGAAACTCCAACCTGAGCCAATGTTCTGATCCTCGCCCTGACTTCAGATGCATGAGATATTGGTTCAGATCTGCAGGGGGTACCTGCCGTGCCCTCGCCCTGAAACCCAAGTCTAGCTTGTCTTCTCAGACTTCCGTCCTCACACTCCTGGCCCCGAAGCCCTCAAGTTTGGCAATTCCGGACCCACAATGCAGCACTCTGCCTGCCCTCTAGAAAAAAAATTATTGCCTCATGAGCTGCCCAGGCACCTTAAATGAGGGTAAACCTACACAGAACTCGACTTTACCCAAATTATATAGTCTAACCTGGGCACTAATGCACTGTCGAACACAACCTGAGCCAGGACCTCCTGACCAACACCCAGAAAGCTGACCACACACTGAGCACATAAAACGCGCCATGGCCTTAGGTCATCATCTCTTCCCTACCTCAGTTTTCAGGCTTCAGAACCGAGACCTTATCTCCAATCACTTCCCAGGGGTGAGTGTGATGCAGAAATCAGAACTCCTCCCTACCCATGGCAAGAACCCTGTGGTTGGCACGTTGTCCAACGTTCAGTGTAGGAGAAACCAGCATTCACCCTGAGGCCCCGCCCATTCTTGAGTGCGACGAGGGCATACATACGCATTGTGACCCTCAGCACGAGTTCTGTCCTCTAGTAAGTCCTCTCAGTGGCTGGACCATTAGATGTCATAATGGGCTTGACATGTCCCTAGGCCCCAATTTTTAACCAGATTTCTGATTGTCCAGTCGCCCCTCCCCAGGGCTCTACTCTGGAATCCCTCATTTGGTGGGACACCTGAGGTTAAAAAAGAAAAAAACAACAACAACAACAACAAAAAAACGAACTTCTTCCAGCCCACAGAATGACCCCAATCTCTTTGGACGGGGCCAAACCACCAGAGAGTAAGACACGTCCATTTCCCATGAAGTCACCCAGAAATTCCACGACCATGAGTGACACGATATCCAGAGACAAAAACTTGAGCAGGAGCCTCACACTCGCCCTTCTTTCAAATCCCGAAGAGTTCTCCTCATGGCCTGTATATCAGTCCTGCCATACCTATGACCCGAAAGATAAGCCGAGTTTGTGTTTTCAGACAACTGTCCAAACAGCCCTGGCCTACACAACCTACAGGCTCAGGCCCCTGGAGCAAAACCTGAGGACTGTACTTGCCCTCTCCAAAGGAATTGTGTGTGCCCATTCCAATGGCCACAACCCTTCTAATAGGATAAACCTCCAATGTCCCTGATCCATCTCAATAGTGGTGGCTTCCCAGGTAAAACAGGGGCAATCTGAGCCGAACTGAGCACCTACCTGCACTCAGACCCATAGACAGATGTCCCCAGAGGTAAAAAGGAAAGAACAGGCCCCTAGGCACTAATCAGATCCATTGCTTTGGTTTCCAGGCATCTCTCCTCAGAGGCCTGGATTTCAAAAGCAGCATATAGCTGTTTCTTGACTCACCCATCAGAAAACATCTCATCTACACATGGGAAACTTGCACGTTGGAGCTGTGTCAAAGCCTCTGTTTAGGAGAACCGTTTAGTGCCCCAGTGCCACCGCTGCATTTCAAGGTCTCCATAGACACAAAAGCACGTTAGGACCCATGCCCAGGGGTGTCCATTTCAACTCAGCGTCCTCGGTTGCTCCCCACAGATCCAGGAGATCTAACCTGTCTTGTTGCGAGGAGACAATTGGAATGCGAGGTGGGCTACCCAGCCATCCATCCTTAGAACCCTGCTCAGAATCATTGGCCTGGAGCCAAACAACAGGTCTCAATTGTCCTGCAGAAGACTCTCTGCAGTTTGGAGCTTCTCACAACTCCCATCGTGGGAAAACACCCATGGCCTCGTGATGCCCCCCCCCCATTCATGAAGGAGCCATCAGGGACAGAAACTCCACCCTGAGCGATCGTCTGATCTTCGCCCTGACTTCAGATGCACGAGACCTCGATTCAGGTCTGTAGATTGTGCGTGCCATGGCCTTACCCAGAAACCAAAGCCTAGCTTGTGTTCTCAGACTTTTGTCGTCAGACTACTGGCCCACAAGCCCTCCAGTTTGGCAATCCAGAACTACAATGCAGCACTCTGCCGGCTCTGCAGAAGAAAAACATTGTCCTCTGGGGCTAACCAGTAACCCCAAATGAGGATCAACCTGCACCGACCTTGGCTGTACCCCAAATACATAGGCTGACCAGGGCACTAATGCCCATTCTGACACAGCCTGAGCCTGGACCCCCTGGCTCCTCCCAGACAGCTGGCCGCACACTGATCACATCGTGCCGCCATGGCCTTAGGTCATCATCTCTTCCCAACCTCGGTTTTCAGGTTTCAGAACCTAGACCTTATCTCCAATCACTGCCCAGGGTTGAAGGTGATGCAGAAATCAGAATTCCTTCCCCATGGCAAGAAACCTTGTGGTTGGCATGTTGTCCAACGTTCAGTGTAGTTGAATCCAGTGTGGCCCATGAGGCCCCGCCCATGCTCGCGGGCCACATTGGTCACAAACACACATTGTGACCCTCAGGCTGAGCCCAGTCCTCAAGTAAGGCCACTCAGTGGCTTGATGAAGAGATAGCATATTGGGCTTGCCATGCCCCTAGGCCCCAATTTTTAACCATAGTTCGGGTGGTCCCTTCAGTCTTCCCCACGGCTTGGCTTTGGAATTTTTCTTTTGGTGGGACACCTGAGGTAACAAAACTGAAATGAGTCTTCCCATCCCACAGATTGAAGAAAAGCAATTGGGAATCGGGCCAAATCCTCAGTTATGAAGATTCGTCCATGGCCCATGAGGCCTCCCCGACATTCCACGGCCATTGCTGATACAAAATCCAGAGACAAAGCCTGAGCAAGTGCCTCAGACTCGCACTTGCTTCATATCCTAAAGAGTTCTTCTCATGGTTTGTAGATCGGGCCTGCCATACCTACGTCCCCAAACCTAAGCTGAGTTTGTGTTTTCAGACTTCTGTCCTCAAAGTCTGGGGCCACACACCCTCCAGCCTGGGCCCCTGGAGCCACACATTAGGCCTGTGCCTACCAATCCATGGGAATTCTGCCCATTCCATGGTCCAAAATCGTAGAAATTAGGAGAAATCTCAAAAGTCCCTGAGGCCATCCCAATAGTATAGGTCGCCCGGAACAAACAAGGGCTGTCTGACACCAGCTGATAATCGACCTCCACTCATACCATAGATGGATGTCCCCAGAGAAGAAGATTGAACCAGACAGGACCCTAGGCCATAATAGGATCCATTGCTTTGGGTTACAGGCATGTGTCCTCAAAAGCCTGATTCCAATACGAGCATAGGGGTTTTCCTGAGGCACCCATCAGAACTCATCTCGTCTCCACAAGGAAACCTGTGCATGGGAGCCATGTCCAAAGCTTAGGAGAGTACTTCAGGGTCCCGGTGCCACCGCCCCATTCCAAGGCCCTCATGGACACAAAAACACATTAGGACCCATCCTCAGGAAAGTCCATTTCAACTCAGCCACCCCGGTCGCTCCGGCAGTGCCATCAGATCTAAACTGTCTTGTTGCTAGGAGACAATTGGAATGCGAGGCGGGCTTCCCAGGCATCCATCCGCGAACGGTGCCCTGGAGTCATTCCATATGGGATGTCCTGGAGCTGTCCAACAGGTCTCAATTGTCCCGCAGAAGGAATCCTTGAAGGGAGCATCCCACAAATCCCAACGTGGGAAAACCTCAATGGCCTCGAGATTCCGCTCCCTTCATGAAGCGGCCGTCATGCTCAGAAACTCCAACCTGAGCCAACGTCTGATCCTCGCCCTGACTTCAGATGCATGAGATATTGGTTCAGATCTGCAGGGGGTACCTGCCGTGCCCTCGCTCTGAAACCCAAGTCTAGCTTGTCTTTTCAGACTTCCATCCTCACACTCCTGGACCAAAGCCCTCAAGTTTGGCAATTCCGGACCCACAATGCAGCACTCTGCCTGCCCTCTAGAAAAAAAAATTATTGCCTCGTGAGCTGCCCAGGCACCTTAAATGAGGGTAAACCTACACAGCACTCGACTTTACCCAAATTATATAGTCTAACCTGGGCACTAATGCACTGTCGAACACAACCTGAGCCAGGACCTCCTGACCAACACCCAGAAAGCTAACCGCACCCTGAGCACATAAAACCCGCCATGGCCTTAGGTCATCATCTCTCCCTACCTCAGTTTTCAGGCTTCAGAACCGAGAACTTATCTCCAATCACTTCCCAGGGGTGAGTGTGATGCAGAAATCAGAACTCCTCCTTACCCATGGCAAGAACCCTTTTGGTTGGCACGTTGTCCAACGTTCAGTGTAGGAGAAACCAGCATTGACCTTGGTGCCCCGCCCATTCTTGAGTGCGACAAGGGCATACACACGCATTGTGACCCTCAGCACGAGTTCTGTCCTCTAGTAAGTCCTCTCAGTGGCTGGACCATTAGATGTCATAATGGGCTTGACATGTCCCTAGGCCCCAATTTTTAACCAGATTTCTGATTGTCCAGTCGCCCCTCCCCAGGACTCTACTAGGGAATCCCTCATTTGGTGGGACACCTGAGGTTAAAAAAGAAAACAACAACAACAAAAAAAAAAAACGGACTTATTCCAGCCCACAGAATGACCCCAAAATCTTTGGACGGGGCCAAACCACCAGAGAGTAAGACTTGTCCATTTCCCATGAAGTCACCCAGAAATTCCACGACCATGAGTGACACGATATCCAGAGACAAAAACTTGAGCAGGAGCCTCACAAAAGCCCTTCTTTCAAATCCCGAAGAGTTCTCCTCATGGTCTGTAGATCAGTCCTGCCATACCTATGACCCGAAACAAAAGCCGAGTTTGTGTTTTGATACAACTGTCCAAACCGCCCTGGCCTACACAACCTATAGGCTCAGGCCCCTGGAGACAAACCTGAGGACTGTACTTGCCCTCTCCAAAGGAATTGTGTGTGCCCATTCCAATGGCCACAACCCTTCTAATAGGATAAACCTCCAAAGTCCCTGATCCATCTCAATAGTGGTGGCTTCCCAGGAAAAACAGGGGCAATCTGAGCCCAACTGAGCACCTACCTGCACTCAGACCCATAGACAGATGTCCCCAGAGGTAAAAAGGAAAGAACAGGCCCCTAGGCACTAATCAGATCCATTGCTTTGGTTTCCAGGCATCTCTCCTCAGAGGCCTGGATTTCAAAAGCAGCATATAGCTGTTTCTTGACTCACCCATCAGAAAACATCTCATCTACACATGGGAAACTTGCACGTTGGAGCTGTGTCAAAGCCTCTGTTTAGGAGAACCGTTTAGGGCCCCAGTGCCACCGCTGCATTTCAAGGTCTCCATAGACACAAAAGCACGTTAGGACCCATGCCCAGGGGTGTCCATTTCAACTCAGCGTCCTCGGTTGCTCCCCACAGATCCAGGAGATCTAACCTGTCTTGTTGCGAGGAGACAATTGGAATGTGAGGTGGGATACCCAGCCATCCATCCTTAGAACCCTGCTCAGAATCATTGGCCTGGAGCCAAACAACAGGTCTCAATCGTCCTGCAGAAGACTCTCTGCAGTTTGGAGCTTCTCACAACTCCCATCGTGGGAAAATCCCCAAGGCCTCGTGATGCCCCCGCCCATTCATGAAGGGGCCATCAGGGACAGAAACTCCAACCTGAGCGATCGTCTGATCCTCGCCCTGACTTCAGATGCACGAGATCTCGATTCAGGTCTGTAGATTGTGCGTGCCATGGCCTCACCCAGAAACCTAAGCCTAGCTTGTGTTCTTAGACTTTTGTCGTCAGACTACTGGCCCACCAGCCCTCCAGTTTGGCAATCCAGAAATACAATGCAGCACTCTGCCGGCTCTTCAGAAGAAAAACATAGTCTTCTGGGGCTACCCAGTAACCCCAAATGAGGATCAACCTGCACCGACCTTGGCTGTACCCCAAATACATAGGCTGACCAGGGCACTAAAGCCCTTTCTGACACAGCCTGAGCCTGGACCCCCTGGCCCCTCCCAGACAGCTGGCCGCACACTGAGCACATCGAGCCTCCATGGCCTTAGGTCGTCATTTCTTCCCAACATCTGTTTTCAGGTTTCAGAACCTAGACCTTGTCTCCAGTCACTGCCCAGGGTTGAAGGTGTTGCAGAAACCAGAACTCTTTCCCCATGGCAAGAAACCTTGTGGTTGGCATGTTGTCCAACGTTCAGTGTAGTTGAAACCAGTGTGGCCCATGAGGCCCCGCCCATGCTCGCGGGCCACATTGGTCCCAAACACACATTGTAACGCTCAGGCTGAGCCCAGTCCTCAAGTAAGGCCACTCAGTGGCTGGATGAAGAGATAGCATATTGGGCTTGCCATGCCCCTAGGCCCCAATTTTTAACCATAGTTCGGGTTGTCCCTTCAGTCTTCCCCACGGCTTGGCTTTGGAATTCCTCTTTTGGTGGGACACCTGAGGTAACAAAACTGAAATGAGTCCTCCCATCCCACAGATTGACGAAAAGCAATTGCGAATCGGGCCAAATCCTCAGAGAGGAAGATTCGTCCATGGCCCATGAGGCCTCCCCGACATTCCACGGCCATCACTGATACAAATTCCAGAGACAAAAGTTTGAGCAAGCACCTCAGACTCGCACTTTCTTCATATCCTGAAGAGTTCTTCTCATGGTTTGTAGATCGGGCCTGCCATACATACGTCCCCAAACCTAAGCTGAGTTTGTGTTTTCAGACTTCTGTCCTCAAAGTCTGGGCCACACACCCTCCAGCCTGAACCCCTGGAGCCACACATTAGGCCTGTGCCTACCAATCCATGGGAATTCTGCCCATTCCATGGTCCAAAATCGTAGAAATTAGGAGAAATCTCAAAAGTCCCTGAGGCCATCCCAATAGTGTAGGTCGCCTGGAACAAACAAGGGCTGTCTGACACCAGCTGATAATCGACCTCCACTCATACCATAGATGGATGTCCCCAGAGAAGAAGATTGAACCAGACAGGACCCTAGGCCATAATAGGATCCATTGCTTTGGGTTACAGGCATGTGTCCTCAAAAGCCTGATTCCAATACGAGCATAGGGGTTTTCCTGAGGCACCCATCAGAACTCATCTCGTCTCCACAAGGAAACCTGTGCATGGGAGCCATGTCCAAACTTAGGAGAGTACTTCAGGGTCCCGGTGCCACCGCCCCATTCCAAGGCCCTCATGGACACAAAAACACATTTGGAGCCATCCTCAGGAAAGTCCATTTCAACTCAGCCACCCCGGTTGCTCCCGAAGAGCCATCAGATCTAAACTGTCTTGTTGCTAGGAGACAATTGGAATGCGAGGCGGGCTTCCCAGGCATCCATCCGCGAACGGTGCTCTGGAGTCATTCCACATGGGATGTCCTGGAGCTGTCCAACAGGTCTCAATTGTCCCGCAGAAGGAATCCATGAAGGGGGCATCCCACAACTCCCAACGTGGGAAAACCTCAATGGCCTCGAGATTCCGCTCCCTTCATGAAGCGGCCGTCATGCTCAGAAACTCCAACCTGAGCCAACGTCTGATCCTCGCCCTGACTTCAGATGCATGAGATATTGGTTCAGATCTGCAGGGGGTACCTGCCGTGCCCTCGCCCTGAAACCCAAGTCTAGCTTGTCTTCTCAGACTTCCATCCTCACACTCCTGGCCCCGAAGCCCTCAAGTTTGGCAATTCCGGACCCACAATGCAGCACTCTGCCTGCCCTCTAAAAAAAAAATTATTGCCTCCTGAGCTGCCCAGGCACCTTAAATGAGTGTAAACCTACACAGAACTTGACTTTACCCAAATTATATAGTCTAACCTGGGCACTAATGCACTGTTGAACACAACCTGAGCCAGGACCCCCTGGCCCCTCCCAGACAGCTGGCCTCACACTGAGCACATCGAGCCTCCATGGCCTTAGGTCGTCATCTCTTCCCAACCTTGGGTTTAAGGTTTCAGAACCTACGCCATATCTCCAATCACAGCCCAGGGTTGAAGGTGATGCAGAAATCAGAACTACTTCCCCATGGCAAGAAACCTTGTGGTTGGCATGTTGTCCAACGTTCAGTGTAGTTGAAACCAGTGTGGCCCATGAGGCCCCGCCCATGCTCATGGGCCACATTGGTCACAAACACACATTGTGACGCTCAGGCTGAGCCCAGTCCTCAAGTAAGGCCACTCAGTGACTGGATGAAGAGATAGCATATTGGGCTTGCAATGCCCCTAGGACCCAATTTTTAACCATAGTTCGGGTTGTCCCTTCAGTCTTCCCCACGGCTTGGCTTTGTTATTCCTCTTTTGGTGGGACACCTGAGGTAACAAACCTGAAAGGAGACCTCCCATCCCACAGCAGAAAACAGTACTCTTCATTCCCACAGAATGAACACAAACACTTGGGAGCTTGGACAATCCCCTGAGAGGAAGGCTCTTCCTCGGCCTCTGAGACAACCCCTACCCTGACCGGACACTGTAAACGCAACACGCAGAGACAAAATCCTGAGTGACTGCCTCCCACTTGCCCTACTTTGATTTCCAGAGGATCTCCCCTCACGGACTAGAGATCAGGCCTGCCATTACATTGGCCCCTAGCTGAGCCAAGTTTGCTTTTTCAGACATCTGTCCCCCCAGTCCTGGCAAACAGAGCCTCTAGGCTGGGTCCTCTGGAGCCATACCACAGGACCGTGCCTGCTCTCTCCTGGGAAACTGTGTCCATTCCTTTGGCCACACACCTCCAGAATATGAGAAACCTCAAGGCCTCCGAGGACATCCCACTACTGGGAGCCTCACTGGACTCACAGGGGCATTCGGACACAAGCTGAGCAGCTACATCCATGAATGCATGCACACAGATGTCAACAGAGATAGAAGGTTGAGCCGGACAGGCCTTTAGGCCGTAGTCTCAACTCTTGCTTTGGTTTCCAGGTGTCACTCCTCAGAGGCTTTGGTTCGAAGAACAGGGTATGGGGCTTTCCTGAGGCACGGAACAGAACTCCTCTCGTCTCCACATGGGAAGTTTCCTTGTTGGAGCCGTGTCAAACACCTCATGTTGGAGAATCCTGCAGAGTCCCTGAGCCACCTCCACATTCCAAGGTCTCCCAGGCCACCAAGCCACAGTAGGACTCATCTTCAGGAGAGTCCATTTCAACTCTCCCCTCTGGGTAGCTCACCCAGGAGCCCGCAGATTGAGCCTGCCTTGTCCTGACTAAAGAGTGGGAATATGAGGTGGCGTTCCCAGGCATCCATGCTTAGACACCTGCTCTCGAGTCTTTCCATATGGGGCCTCCTGGATCCATCCAATAGGACTCGACTGTCGTGCAGAAGTTAACCTTCAGTTTTGGAGCAGTTCACAAATCCCATCGTAGGCAAAACTTTCTTTCCTCATGAAGCCCCCACACCCTTCAGGAAGAGGCCATGCTGGACAAGAACTCTAGCCTGAGGCACGTCTCATAGTTGACATGACCTCAGTGCAGGAGATCCCGATTCAGCCTCTGCAGAGTGGGCATGCCGTGACCTCGGTCCCCAACCTCACGCTAGCTTGTGTTTTCAGACTTCCTTCCTCACACTCCTGGCAAACAAGCCCTCCGGACTAGGAACTCCAGAACCACAAGCCAGCCCAGTGTCTGCCCAACGGAAGAAAAACATTTCCCTGTGGGGCTCTCCAGAAAACCCAGATGAGGATCAACCTGCTCGGGCCTCGACGCTACCCGAACTGGATAGGCTGCTCTGGGCACTCATGCTCTGCCTGACACAGCCTGAAGCCAGACGTCCAGACAGACAAGGAGACAGCTGGCCGCACACCCAGCACTTCGGACATGCCATGGTCTTATGCCGTCACCTCATCCTAACCTTGGTTTTCAGATATCTGAACCTAGACATTATATCAATTCTCCACACAGCTGGGTATAGCAAGCACAAAACAGAACTCCTCCTTCCCCATGGCTGTCAAGCTTGCTCTTGGCATGGAGTCACACCTTCAGGGTGGGAGAAACCTTCATGGCCCCTGATGCCACGCCCAAACATGAGTGCTGCTTGGGCACAAATTCACACTGTGATCCTCAGCATGAGCCCATGTCAAAGAAAGGCCTGTCAGGGCCTGGACCAAGAGCCCACATATGGGGCTTGCCAAGCCCCTATGCACCCAATCCTCACCACGGTTTGAATTTTCCAGTCGCCCCGCCCGTACCTGGAGCTCTGCTCTGGAATCCCTTTCTTGGAGAGACCCATGAGCCAGACAACACGACTCCACCCTTCCCACAAAATGACCCCAAACTCTTGGGAGCAGGGACAAATCCCCAGAGAGGGATACTCGTCCACAGTACCTGAGGCCACCGCTCCAATCCACGGCTATCCCGGACACAACATCCAGAGACAAAAGCCTGAAGGAACGCCTCCCACTCGCCCTTGTTTCAGAGGCCCAGGAGCTCCCTCTCGGGCTGTACATCCGGCCTGCCATACCCTAGGCGCCACTCCTAAGCTGAGTTTGTGTATTCAGACTTCTGTGCCCACAGCCTGGACCCACACACCTCCAGGCTAGGGCCTCTAGGGCCACAGCGAAAGATTGTGCCTGCCCTCTCCAAGGAAAGTGTGCCCAATCCATTGACCACAACACTACAGGTTAGGGAAAAGCTCCAAAGCCCCTGAGGCCATCAATAGTGTACGCCCCCCTGGACTAAGAGGGGCTCTCTAACACCAGCGGAGCAACTATCTCCACTTAGACTCTCAGACAGTGTCCCCAGAGACAGAAGGTTGAAATGGACAGGCCCCCAGGCCCTAATCTTAACCTTAGCTTTGGTTTCCATGTTTCCGTTCTCAGAGGACTGTTTTCGTAGACCAGCACATGGGGCTTTTCTGAGGCACCAAACCAAACCTCTCTCATCTCCACATGGGCAGCTTTCTTACTGGGATGTATCAAACACTTCAGGTAGGAGAGTTCCGCAGGGCCACTCAAACGCACATTATGACGCATCCTCAGGAGAGGCCATTTCAACTCAGCCCCCTGGGTCGCGTGTTCCAGAGGCAGCAGATCAAACATATCTTGTCGCTAGTAGCCAATGGGAATGCGAGGCATGCTGTACAGGGATCCATCCTTCGAACCCTGCTCTCCAGTCCTTCCATATGGTATGTCCTGGAGCCATGCAACAGGACTCGAATGTCCCGCAGAAGGAAACATTGTGGTTTGGGGCAACCTCCAAACTCAGCGTGGGAAAACTTCCTTGGCCAAATGAGGCCCCCACTTCATGAAGGTGCCATCATGGACACATACTCCAGCCTCAGCCAACGTCTGATCCTCAGCCTGACTTCAGATGCAGGAGATTTTGATTCAGCCTCTGTAGAGTGGGCCTGCTCTGCCCTTGGTTCCAATCCTCACACTAGCTTGTGTTTTCAGACTTCCGTCCTCACACTCCTGGCCCACAAACCCTCCCTACTGGGAATTCTGGGGCCACAATGAAGCACTGTGCCTGCCTCCCAAGAGAAAAACATTGTCTATGGCGCTGCCCAGAAACCCCAAATGAGGATCAAACTGCTTGGCCCTCGGCAACACCCCAATTGCATAGGCTACCTTAAACAGTGATGCTCTGTCGCAAATAGCCTGAGCCCAGACCTTCCAACAGACACCGACACAGCTGGCTGCACACCCAGCACATTGGACCCGCCACTGCCTTAGGCCACCATCCTTTCCCAACCGGGTTTTCAGTCATCGGAACCTAGACCTTATCTCCAATCCCTGCACAGGGGGAACCTGATGCACAAGTCAGAACCCCTCCTTCCCCCTGGCAAGAAACCTTGCTGCTGGCAGTGAGTCAAACCTTCAGTGTAGGAGAAAACGGCATGGCCCATGAGGCCACGCCCAAGCGTGAGGGCCGCCTTGGGCACAAACACACATTGTGACCCTCAGCGTGAGTACCTTATTCAAGTAACGCCTCTCAGTGACTGGACCAAGAGCCCGCATATGTGGCTTGCCATGCCCATAGGCACCCAGGACTAACTAGATGGTGTGTATTCCAGTTGAGGGAACCCACTGCTGTGCTCTAGAGTCCCTCTCCTGGGGGGTCCCCTGTGGCAGAAAACAGTACTCTTCATTCCCACAGAATGAACACAAACACTTGGGAGCTTGGACAATCCCCTGAGAGGAAGGCTCTTCCTCGGCCTCTGAGACAACCCCTACCCTGACCGGACACTGTAAACGCAACACCCAGAGACAAAATCCTGAGTGACTGCCTCCCACTTGCCCTACTTTGATTTCCAGAGGATCTCCCCTCACGGCCTAGAAATCAGGCCTGCCATTACATTGGCCCCTAGCTGAGCCAAGTTTGCTTTTTCAGACATCTGTCCCCACAGCCCTGGCAAACAGAGCCTCTAGGCTGGGTCCTCTGGAGCCATACCACAGGACCGTGCCTGCTCACTCCTGGGAAACTGTGTCCATTCCTTTGGCCACACACCTCCAGAATATGAGAAACCTCAAGGCCTCCGAGGACATCCCACTACTGGGAGCCTCACTGGACTCACAGGGGCATTCGGACACAAGCTGAGCAGCTACATCCATGAATGCATGCACACAGATGACAACAGAGATAGAAGGTTGAGCCGGACAGGCCTTTAGGCCGTAGTCTCAACTCTTACTTTGGTTTCCAGGTGTTACTCCTCAGAGGCTTTGGTTCGAATAACAGGGTATGGGGCTTTCCTGAGGCACGGAACAGAACTCCTCTCGTCTCCACATGGGAAGTTTCCTTGTTGGAGCCGTGTCAAACACCTCATGTTGGAGAATCCTGCAGAGTCCCTGAGCCACCTCCACATTCCAAGGTCTCCCAGGCCACCAAGCCACAGTAGGACTCATCTTCAGGAGAGTCCATTTCAACTCTCCCCTCTGGGTAGCTCACCCAGGAGCCCGCAGATTGAGCCTGCCTTGTCCTGACTAAAGAGTGCGAATATGAGGTGGCGTTCCCAGGCATCCATGCTTAGACACCTGCTCTCGAGTCTTTCCATATGGGGCCTCCTGGAACCATCCAATAGGACTCGACTGTCGTGCAGAAGGTAACCTTCAGTTTTGGAGCAGTTCACAAATCCCATCTTAGGCAAAACTTTCTGGCCTCATGAAGCCCCCACACCCTTCAGGAAGAGGCCATGCTGGACAAGAACTCTAGCCTGAGGCACGTCTCATAGTTTACATGACCTCAGTGCAGGAGATCCCGATTCAGCCTCTGCAGAGTGGGCATGCCGTGACCTCGGTCCCAAACCTCACGCTAGCTTGTGTTTTCAGACTTCCTTCCTCACACTCCTGGCAAACAAGCCCTCCGGTCTAGGAACTCCAGAACCACAAGCCAGCCCAGTGTTTGCCCAACGGAAGAAAAACGTTTCCCTGTGGGGCTCTCCAGAAAACCCAGATGAGGATCAACCTGCTCGGGCCTCGACGGTACCCGAACTGGATAGGCTGCTCTGGGCACTCATGCTCTGCCTGACACAGCCTGAAGCCAGACGTCCAGACAGACAAGGAGACAGCTGGCCGCACACCCAGCACTTCGGACACGCCATGGTCTTATGCCGTCACCTCATCCTAACCTTGGTTTTCAGATATCTGAACCTAGACATTATATCAATTCTCCACACAGCTGGGTATAGCAAGCACAAAACAGAACTCCTCCTTCCCCATGGCTGTCAAGCTTGCTCTTGGCATGGAGTCACACCTTCAGGGTGGGAGAAACCTTCATGGCCGCTGATGCCACGCCCAAACTTGAGTGCTGCTTGGGCACAAATTCACACTGTAATCCTCAGCATGAGCCCCATGTCAAAGAAAGTCCTGTCAGGGCCTGGACCAAGAGCCCACATATGGGGCTTGCCAAGCCCCTATGCACCCAATCCTCACCACGGTTTGAATTTTCCAGTCGCCCCGCCCGTACCTGGAGCTCTGCTCTGGAATCCCTTTCTTGGAGAGACCCATGAGCCAGACAACACGACTCCACCCTTCCCACAAAATGACCCCAAACTCTTGGGAGCAGGGACAAATCCCCAGAGAGGGATACTCGTCCACAGTACCTGAGGCCACCGCTCCAATCCACGGCTATCCCGGACACAACATCCAGAGACAAAAGCCTGAAGGAACGCCTCCCACTCGCCCTTGTTTCAGAGGCCCAGGAGCTCCCTCTCGGGCTGTACATCCGGCCTGCCATACCCTAGGCGCCACTCCTAAGCTGAGTTTGTGTATTCAGACTTCTGTGCCCACAGCCTGGACCCACACACCTCCAGGCTAGGGCCTCTAGGGCCACAGCGAAAGATTGTGCCTGCCCTCTCCAAGGAAAGTGTGCCCAATCCATTGACCACAACACTACAGGTTAGGGAAAAGCTCCAAGGCCCCTGAGGCCATCAATAGTGTAGGCGCCCCTGGACTAAGAGGGGCTCTCTGACACCAGCGGAGCAACTATCTCCACTTAGACTCTCAGACAGTGTCCCCAGAGACAGATGGTTGAAATGGACAGGCCCCCAGGCCCTAATCTTAACCTTAGCTTTGGTTTCCATGTTTCCGTTCTCAGAGGACTGTTTTCGTAGACCAGCACATGGGGCTTTTCTGAGGCACCAAACCAAACCTCTCTCATCTCCACATGGGCAGCTTTCTTACTGGGATGTATCAAACACTTCAGGTAGGAGAGTTCCGCAGGGCCACTGAACAACCAGCACATTCCAAGGTCTCCATGGACCCAAACGCACATTATGACGCATCCTCAGGAGAGGCCATTTCAACTCAGCCCCCTGGGTCGCGTCTTCCAGGGGCAGCAGAACAAACATATCTTGTCGCTAGTAGCCAATGGGAATGCGAGGCATGCTGTACAGGGATCCATCCTTCGAACCCTGCTCTCCAGTCCTTCCATATGGTATGTCCTGGAGCCATGCAACAGGACTCGAATGTCCCGCAGAAGGAAACCTTGTGGTTTGGGGCAACCTCCAAACTCAGCGTGAGAAAACTTCCTTGGCCAAATGAGGCCCCCACTTCATGAAGGTGCCATCATGGACACATACTCCAGCCTCAGCCAACGTCTGATCCTCAGCCTGACTTCAGATGCAGGAGATTTTGATTCAGCCTCTGCAGAGTGGGCCTGCTCTGCCCTTGGTTCCAATCCTCACACTAGCTTGTGTTTTCAGACTTCCGTCCTCACACTCCTGGCCCACAAACCCTCCCTACTGGGAATTCTGGGGCCACAATGAAGCACTGTGCCTGCCTCCCAAGAGAAAAACATTGTCTATGGCGCTGCCCAGAAACCCCAAATGAGGATCAAACTGCTTGGCCCTCGGCAACACCCCAATTGCATAGGCTACCTTAAACAGTGATGCTCTGTCGCAAATAGCCTGAGCCCAGACCTTCCAACAGACACCGACACAGCTGGCTGCACACCCAGCACATTGGACCCGCCACTGCCTTAGGCCACCATCCATTCCGAACCTGGGTTTTCAGTCATCGGAACCTAGACCTTATCTCCAATCCCTGCACAGGGGGAACCTGATGCACAAGTCAGAACCCCTCCTTCCCCCTGGCAAGAAACCTTGTTGCTGGCAGTGAGTCAAACCTTCAGTGTAGGAGAAAACGGCATGGCCCATGAGGCCACGCCCAAGCGTGAGGGCCGCCTTGGGCACAAACACACATTGTGACCCTCAGCGTGAGTACCCTATTCAAGTAACGCCTCTCAGTGACTGGACCAAGAGCCCGCATATGTGGCTTGCCATGCCCATAGGCACCCAGGACTAACTAGATGGTGTGTATTCCAGTTGAGGGAACCCACTGCTGTGCTCTAGAGTCCCTCTCCTGGGGGGTCCCCTGTGGCAGAAAACAGTACTCTTCATTCCCACAGAATGAACACAAACACTTGGGAGCTTGGACAATCCCCTGAGAGGAAGGCTCTTCCTCGGCCTCTGAGACAACCCCTACCCTGACCGGACACTGTAAACGCAACACCCAGAGACAAAATCCTGAGTGACTGCCTCCCACTTGCCCTACTTTGATTTCCAGAGGATCTCCCCTCACGGCCTAGAAATCAGGCCTGCCATTACATTGGCCCCTAGCTGAGCCAAGTTTGCTTTTTCAGACATCTGTCCCCACAGCCCTGGCAAACAGAGCCTCTAGGCTGGGTCCTCTGGAGCCATACCACAGGACCGTGCCTGCTCTCTCCTGGGAAACTGTGTCCATTCCTTTGGCCACACACCTCCAGAATATGAGAAACCTCAAGGCCTCCGAGGACATCCCACTACTGGGAGCCTCACTGGACTCACAGGGGCATTCGGACACAAGCTGAGCAGCTACATCCATGAATGCATGCACACAGATGACAACAGAGATAGAAGGTTGAGCCGGACAGGCCTTTAGGCCGTAGTCTCAACTCTTACTTTGGTTTCCAGGTGTTACTCCTCAGAGGCTTTGGTTCGAATAACAGGGTATGGGGCTTTCCTGAGGCACGGAACAGAACTCCTCTCGTCTCCACATGGGAAGTTTCCTTGTTGGAGCCGTGTCAAACACCTCATGTTGGAGAATCCTGCAGAGTCCCTGAGCCACCTCCACATTCCAAGGTCTCCCAGGCCACCAAGCCACAGTAGGACTCATCTTCAGGAGAGTCCATTTCAACTCTCCCCTCTGGGTAGCTCACCCAGGAGCCCGCAGATTGAGCCTGCCTTGTCCTGACTAAAGAGTGCGAATATGAGGTGGCGTTCCCAGGCATCAATGCTTAGACACCTGCTCTCGAGTCTTTCCATATGGGGCCTCCTGGAACCATCCAATAGGACTCGACTGTCGTGCAGAAGGTAACCTTCAGTTTTGGAGCAGTTCACAAATCCCATCTTAGGCAAAACTTTCTGGCCTCATGAAGCCCCCACACCCTTCAGGAAGAGGCCATGCTGGACAAGAACTCTAGCCTGAGGCACGTCTCATAGTTTACATGACCTCAGTGCAGGAGATCCCGATTCAGCCTCTGCAGAGTGGGCATGCCGTGACCTCGGTCCCAAACCTCACGCTAGCTTGTGTTTTCAGACTTCCTTCCTCACACTCCTGGCAAACAAGCCCTCCGGTCTAGGAACTCCAGAACCACAAGCCAGCCCAGTGTTTGCCCAACGGAAGAAAAACGTTTCCCTGTGGGGCTCTCCAGAAAACCCAGATGAGGATCAACCTGCTCGGGCCTCGACGGTACCCGAACTGGATAGGCTGCTCTGGGCACTCATGCTCTGCCTGACACAGCCTGAAGCCAGACGTCCAGACAGACAAGGAGACAGCTGGCCGCACACCCAGCACTTCGGACACGCCATGGTCTTATGCCGTCACCTCATCCTAACCTTGGTTTTCAGATATCTGAACCTAGACATTATATCAATTCTCCACACAGCTGGGTATAGCAAGCACAAAACAGAACTCCTCCTTCCCCATGGCTGTCAAGCTTGCTCTTGGCATGGAGTCACACCTTCAGGGTGGGAGAAACCTTCATGGCCGCTGATGCCACGCCCAAACTTGAGTGCTGCTTGGGCACAAATTCACACTGTAATCCTCAGCATGAGCCCCATGTCAAAGAAAGTCCTGTCAGGGCCTGGACCAAGAGCCCACATATGGGGCTTGCCAAGCCCCTATGCACCCAATCCTCACCACGGTTTGAATTTTCCAGTCGCCCTGCCCGTACCTGGAGCTCTGCTCTGGAATCCCTTTCTTGGAGAGACCCATGAGCCAGACAACACGACTCCACCCTTCCCACAAAATGACCCCAAACTCTTGGGAGCAGGGACAAATCCCCAGAGAGGGATACTCGTCCACAGTACCTGAGGCCACCGCTCCAATCCACGGCTATCCCGGACACAACATCCAGAGACAAAAGCCTGAAGGAACGCCTCCCACTCGCCCTTGTTTCAGAGGCCCAGGAGCTCCCTCTCGGGCTGTACATCCGGCCTGCCATACCCTAGGCGCCACTCCTAAGCTGAGTTTGTGTATTCAGACTTCTGTGCCCACAGCCTGGACCCACACACCTCCAGGCTAGGGCCTCTAGGGCCACAGCGAAAGATTGTGCCTGCCCTCTCCAAGAAAAGTGTGCCCAATCCATTGACCACAACCCTACAGGTTAGGAAAA
This sequence comes from Mustela nivalis, assembly GCF_964662115.1. NCBI lineage: Eukaryota > Metazoa > Chordata > Mammalia > Carnivora > Mustelidae > Mustela > Mustela nivalis. The sequence goes on from NW_028135677.1 coordinate 83,033, forward strand.
GCTCCAAGGTCCCTGAGGCCATCAATAGTATAGGCCACCCTGGACTAAGAGGGGCTCTCTGACACCAGCGGAGCAACTATCTCCACTTAGACTCTCAGACAGTGTCCCCAGAGACAGAAGGTTGAAATGGACAGGCCCCCAGGCCCTAATCTGAACCTTAGCTTTGGTTTCCATGTTTCCGTTCTCAGAGGACTGTTTTCGTAGACCAGCACATGGGGCTTTTCTGAGGCACCAAACCAAACATCTCTCATCTCCACATGGGCAGCTTTCTTACTGGGATGTATCAAACACTTCAGGTAGGAGAGTTCCGCAGGGCCCTGAACAACCAGCACATTCCAAGGTCTCCATGGACCCAAACGCACATTATGACGCATCCTCAGGAGAGGCCATTTCAACTCAGCCCCCTGGGTCGCGTGTTCCAGAGGCAGCAGATCAAACATATCTTGTCGCTAGTAGCCAATGGGAATGCGAGGCATGCTGTACAGGGATCCATCCTTCGAACCCTGCTCTCCAGTCCTTCCATATGGTATGTCCTGGAGCCATGCAACAGGACTCGAATGTCCCGCAGAAGGAAACCTTGTGGTTTGGGGCAACCTCCAAACTCAGCGTGGGAAAACTTCCTTGGCCTCATGAGGCCCCCACTTCATGAAGGTGCCATCATGGACACATACTCCAGCCTCAGCCAACGTCTGATCCTCAGCCTGACTTCAGATGCAGGAGATTTTGATTCAGACTCTGTAGAGTGGGCCTGCTCTGCCCTTGGTTCCAATCCTCACACTAGCTTGTGTTTTCAGACTTCCGTCCTCACACTCCTGGCCCACTAACCCTCCCTACTGGGAATTCTGGGGCCACAATGAAGCACTGTGCCTGCCTCCCAAGAGAAAAACATTGTCTATGGCGCTGCCCAGAAACCCCAAATGAGGATCAAACTGCTTGGCCCTCGGCAACACCCCAATTGCATAGGCTACCTTAAACAGTGATGCTCTGTCGCAAATAGCCTGAGCCCAGACCTTCCAACAGACACCGACACAGCTGGCTGCACACCCAGCACATTGGACCCGCCACTGCCTTAGGCCACCATCCATTCCGAACCTGGGTTTTCAGTCATCGGAACCTAGACCTTATCTCCAATCCCTGCACAGGGGGGAACCTGATGCACAAGTCAGAACCCCTCCTTCCCCCTGGCAAGAAACCTTGCTGCTGGCGGTGAGTCAAACCTTCAGTGTAGGAGAAAACGGCATGGCCCATGAGGCCACGCCCAAGCGTGAGGGCCGCCTTGGGCACAAACACACATTGTGACCCTCAGCATGAGTACCTTATACAAGTAACGCCTCTCAGTGACTGGACCAAGAGCCCGCATATGTGGCTTGCCATGCCCATAGGCACCCAGGACTAACTAGATGGTGTGTATTCCAGTTGAAGGAACCCACTGCTGTGCTCTAGGGTCCCTCTCCTGGGGTGTCCCCTGTGGCAGAAAACAGTACTCTTCATTCCCACAGAATGAACACAAACACTTGGGAGCTTGGACAATCCCCGGAGAGGAAGGCTCTTCCTCGGCCTCTGAGACAACCCCTACCCTGACCGGACACTGTAAACGCAACACCCAGAGACAAAATCCTGAGTGACTGCCTCCCACTTGCCCTACTTTGATTTCCAGAGGATCTCCCCTCACGGACTAGAGATCAGGCCTGCCATTACATTGGCCCCTAGCTGAGCCAAGTTTGCTTTTTCAGACATCTTTCCCCAGGGCCCTGGCAAACACAGCCTCTAGGCTGGGTCCTCTGGAGCCATACCACAGGACCGTGCCTGCTCTCTCCTGGGAAACTGTGTCCATTCCTTTGGCCACACACCTCCAGAATATGGGAAACCTCAAGGCCTCCGAGGACATCCCACTACTGGGAGCCTCACTGGACTCACAGGGGCATTCGGACACAAGCTGAGCAGCTACATCCATGAATGCATGCACACAGATGACAACAGAGATAGAAGGTGGAGCCGGACAGGCCTTTAGGCCGTAGTCTCAACTCTTACTTTGGTTTCCAGGTGTCACTCCTCAGAGGCTTTGGTTCGAAGAACAGGGTATGGGGCTTTCCTGAGGCACGGAACAGAACTCCTCTCGTCTCCACATGGGAAGTTTCCTTGTTGGAGCCGTGTCAAACACCTCATGTTGGAGAATCCTGCAGAGTCCCTGAGCCACCTCCACATTCCAAGGTCTCCCAGGCCACCAAGCCACAGTAGGACTCATCTTCAGGAGAGTCCATTTCAACTCTCCCCTCTGGGTAGCTCACCCAGGAGCCCGCAGATTGAGCCTGCCTTGTCCTGACTAAAGAGTGGGAATATGAGGTGGCGTTCCCAGGCATCCATGCGTAGACACCTGCTCTCGAGTCTTTCCATATGGGGCCTCTTGGAACCATCCAATAGGACTCGACTGTCGTGCAGAAGGTAACCTTCAGTTTTGGAGCAGTTCACAAATCCCATCGTAGGCAAAACTTTCTGGCCTCATGAAGCCCCCACACCCTTCAGGAAGAGGCCATGCTGGACAAGAACTCTAGCCTGAGGCACGTCTCATAGTTGACATGACCTCAGTGCAGGAGATCCCGATTCAGCCTCTGCAGAGTGGGCATGCCGTGACCTCGGTCCCAAACCTCACGCTAGCTTGTGTTTTCAGACTTCCTTCCTCACACTCCTGGCAAACAAGCCCTCCGGACTAGGAACACCGGAACCAAAACCCAGCCCAGTGTCTGCCCAACGGAAGAAAAACGTTTCCCTGTGGGGCTCTCCAGAAAACCCAGATGAGGATCAACCTGCTCGGGCCTCGACGGTACCCGAACTGGATAGGCTGCTCTGGGCACTCATGCTCTGCGTGACACAGCCTGAAGCCAGACGTCCAGACAGACAAGGAGACAGCTGGCCGCACACCCAGCACTTCGGACATGCCATGGTCTTATGCCGTCACCTCATCCTAACCTTGGTTTTCAGATATCTGAACCTAGACATTATATCAATTCTCCACACAGCTGGGTATAGCAAGCACAAAACAGAACTCCTCCTTCCCCATGGCTGTCAAGCTTGCTCTTGGCATGGAGTCACACCTTCAGGGTGGGAGAAACCTTCATGGCCCCTGATGCCACGCCCAAACATGAGTGCTGCTTGGGCACAAATTCACACTGTGATCCTCAGCATGAGCCCCATGTCAAAGAAAGGCCTGTCAGGGCCTGGACCAAGAGCCCACATATGGGGCTTGCCAAGCCCCTATGCACCCAATCCTCACCACGGTTTGAATTTTCCAGTCGCCCCGCCCGTACCTGGAGCTCTGCTCTGGAATCCCTTTCTTGGAGAGACCCATGAGCCAGACAACACGACTCCACCCTTCCCACAAAATGACCCCAAACTCTTGGGAGCTGGGACACATCCCCAGAGAGGGATACTCGTCCACAGTACCTGAGGCCACCGCTCCAAACCACGGCTATCCCGGACACAACATCCAGAGACAAAAGCCTGAAGGAACGCCTCCCACTCGCCCTTGTTTCAGAGGCCCAGGAGCTCCCTCTCGGGCTGTACATCCGGCCTGCCATACCCTAGGCGCCACTCCTAAGCTGAATTTGTGTATTCAGACTTCTGTGCCCACAGCCTGGACCCACACACCTCCAGGCTAGGGCCTCTAGGGCCACAGCGAAAGATTGTGCCTGCCCTCTCCAAGGAAAGTGTGCCCAATCCATTGACCACCACACTACAGGTTAGGGAAAAGCTCCAAGGCCCCTGAGGCCATCAATAGTGTAGGCCCCCCTGGACTAAGAGGGGCTCTCTGACACCAGCGGAGCAACTATCTCCACTTAGACTCTCAGACAGTGTCCCCAGAGACAGAAGGTTGAAATGGACAGGCCCCCAGGCCCTAATCTGAACCTTAGCTTTGGTTTCCATGTTTCCGTTCTCAGAGGACTGTTTTCGTAGACCAGCGCATGGGGCTTTTCTGAGGCACCAAACCAAACCTCTCTCATCTCCACATGGGCAGCTTTCTTACTGGGATGTATCAAACACGTCAGGTAGGAGAGTTCCGCAGGGCCACTGAACAACCAGCACATTCCAAGGTCTCCATGGACCCAAGCTTACATTATGACGCATCCTCAGGAGAGGCCATTTCTTCTCAGCCCCCTGGGTCGCGTGTTCCAGAGGCAGCAGATCAAACATATCTTGTCGCTAGTAGCCAATGGGAATGCGAGGCATGCTGTACAGGGATCCATCCTTCGAACCCTGCTCTCCAGTCCTTCCATATGGTATGTCCTGGAGCCATGCAACAGGACTCGAATGTCCCGCAGAAGGAAACCTTGTGGTTTGGGGCAACCTCCAAACTCAGCGTGGGAAAACTTCCTTGGCCTCATGAGGCCCCCACTTCATGAAGGTGCCATCATGGACACATACTCCAGCCTCAGCCAACGTCTGATTCTCAGCCTGACTTCAGATGCAGGAGATTTTGATTCAGCCTCTGCAGAGTGGGCCTGCTCTGCCCTTGGTTCCAATCCTCACACTAGCTTGTGTTTTCATACTTCCGTCCTCACACTCCTGGCCCACTAACCCTCCCTACTGGGAATTATGGGGCCACAATGAAGCACTGTGCCTGCCTCCCAAGAGAAAAACATTGTCTATGGCGCTGCCCAGAAACCCCAAATGGGGATCAAACTGCTTGGCCCTCGGCAACAACCCAATTGCATAGGCTACCTTAAACAGTGATGCTCTGTCGCAAATAGCCTGAGCCCAGACCTTCCAACAGACACCGACACAGCTGGCTGCACACCCAGCACATTGGACCCGCCACTGCCTTAGGCCACCATCCATTCCCAACCTGGGTTTTCAGTCATCGGAACCTAGACCTTATCTCCAATCCCTGCACCGGGGGAACCTGATGCACAAGTCAGAACCCCTCCTTCCCCCTGGCAAGAAACCTTGCTGCTGGCAGTGAGTCAAACCTTCAGTGTAGGAGAAAACGGCATGGCCCATGAGGCCACGCCCAAGCGTGAGGGCCGCCTTGGGCACAAACACACATTGTGACCCTCAGCGTGAGTACCTTATTCAAGTAACGCCTCTCAGTGACTGGACCAAGAGCCCGCATATGTGGCTTGCCATGCCCATAGGCACCCAGGACTAACTAGATGGTGTGTATTCCAGTTGAGGGAACCCACTGCTGTGCTCTAGAGTCCCTCTCCTGGGGGGTCCCCTGTGGCAGAAAACATTACTCTTCATTCCCACAGAATGAACACAAACACTTGGGAGCTTGGACAATCCCCTGAGAGGAAGGCTTTTCCTCGGCCTCTGAGACAACCCCTACCCTGACCGGACACTGTAAACGCAACACCCAGAGACAAAATCCTGAGTGACTGCCTCCCACTTGCCCTACTTTGATTTCCAGAGGATCTCCCCTCACGGCCTAGAAATCAGGCCTGCCATTCCATTGGACCCTAGCTGAGCCAAGTTTGCTTTTTCAGACATCTGTCCCCACAGCCCTGGCAAATAGAGCCTCTAGGCTGGGTCCTCTGGAGCCATACCACAGGACCGTGCCTGCTCTCTCCTGGGAAACTGTGTCCATTCCTTTGGCCACACACCTCCAGAATATGAGAAACCTCAAGGCCTCCGAGGACATCCCACTACTGGGAGCCTCACTGGACTCACAGGGGCATTCGGACACAAGCTGAGCAGCTACATCCATGAATGCATGCACACAGATGACAACAGAGATAGAAGGTTGAGCCGGACAGGCCTTTAGGCCGTAGTTTCAACTCTTCCTTTGGTTTCCAGGTGTCACTCCTCAGAGGCTTTGGTTCGAAGAACAGGATATGGGGCTTTCCTGAGGCACGGAACAGAACTCCTCTCGTCTTCACATGGGAAGTTTCCTTGTTGGAGCCGTGTCAAACACCTCATGTTGGAGAATCCTGCAGAGTCCCTGAGCCACCTCCACATTCCAAGGTCTCCCAGGCCACCAAGCCACAGTAGGACTCATCTTCAGGAGAGTCCATTTCAACTCTCCCCTCTGGGTAGCTCACCCAGGAGCCCGCAGATTGAGCCTGCCTTGTCCTGACTAAAGAGTGGGAATATGAGGTGGCGTTCCCAGGCATCCATGCGTAGACACCTGCTCTCGAGTCTTTCCATATGGGGCCTCCTGGAACCATCCAATAGGACTCGACTGTCGTGCAGAAGGTAACCTTCAGTTTTGGAGCAGTTCACAAATCCCATCGAAGGCAAAACTTTCTGGCCTCATGAAGCCCCCACACCCTTCAGGAAGAGGCCATGCTGGACAAGAACTCTAGCCTGAGGCACGTCTCATAGTTGACATGACCTCAGTGCAGGAGATCCCGATTCAGCCTCTGCAGAGTGGGCATGCCGTGACCTCGGTCCCAAACCTCACGCTAGCTTGTGTTTTCCGACTTCCTTCCTCACACTCCTGGCAAACAAAAGCCCTCCGGACTAGGAACTCCGGAACCAAAACCCAGCCCAGTGTCTGCACAACGGAAGAAAAACGTTTCCCTGTGGGGCTCTCCAGAAAACCCAGATGAGGATCAACCTGCTCGGGCCTCGACGGTACCCGAACTGGATAGGCTGCTCTGGGCACTCATGCTCTGCCTGACACAGCCTGAAGCCAGACGTCCAGACAGACAAGGAGACAGCTGGCCGCACACCCAGCACTTCGGACATGCCATGGTCTTATGCCGTAACCTCATCCTAACCTTGGTTTTCAGATATCTGAACCTAGACATTATATCAATTCTCCACACAGCTGGGTATAGCAAGCACAAAACAGAACTCCTCCTTCCCCATGGCTGTCAAGCTTGCTCTTGGCATGGAGTCACACCTTCAGGGTGGGAGAAACCTTCATGGCCCCTGATGCCACGCCCAAACATGAGTGCTGCTTGGGCACAAATTCACACTGTGATCCTCAGCATGAGCCCCATGTCAAAGAAAGGCCTGTCAGGGCCTGGACCAAGAGCCCACATATGGGGCTTGCCAAGCCCCTATGCACCCAATCCTCACCACGGTTTGAATTTTCCAGTCGCCCCGCCCGTACCTGGAGCTCTGCTCTGGAATCCCTTTCTTGGAGAGACCCATGAGCCAGACAACACGACTCCACCCTTCCCACAAAATGACCGCTCCAAGGTCTCTGAGGCCATCAATAGTATAAGCCACCCTGGACTAAGAGGGGCTCTCTGACAGCAGCAGAGCAACTATCTCCACTTAGACTCTCAGACAGTGTCCCCAGAGACAGAAGGTTGAAATGGACAGGCCCACAGGCCCTAATCTGAACCTTAGCTTTGGTTTCCATGTTTCCGTTCTCAGAGGACTGTTTTCGTAGACCAGCACATGGGGCTTTTCTGAGGCACCAAACCAAACCTCTCTCATCTCCACATGGGCAGCTTTCGTACTGGGATGTATCAAACACTTCAGGTAGGAGAGTTCCACAGCGCCACTGAACAACCAGCACATTCCAAGGTCTCCATGGACCCAAACGCACATTATGACGCATCCTCAGGAGAGGCCATTTCATCTCAGCCCTCTGGGTCGCGTGTTCCAGAGGCAGCAGATCAAACATATCTTGTCGCTAATAGCCAATGGGAATGCGAGGCATGCTGTACAGGGATCCATCCTTCGAACCCTGCTCTCCAGTCCTTCCATATGGTATGTCCTGGAGCCATGCAACAGGACTCGAATGTCCCGCAGAAGGAAACCTTGTGGTTTGCGGCAACCTCCAAACTCAGCGTGGGAAAACTTCCTTGGCCTCATGAGGCCCCCACTTCATGAAGGTGCCATCATGGACACATACTCCAGCCTCAGCCAACGTCTGATCCTCAGCCTGACTTCAGATGCAGGAGATTTTGATTCAGCCTCTGCAGAGTGGGCCTGCTCTGCCCTTGGCTCCAATCCTCACACTAGCATGTGTTTTCAGACTTCCGTCCTCACACTGCTGGCCCACTAACCCTCCCTACTGGGAATTCTGGGGCCACAATGAAGCACTGTGCCTGCCTCCCAGGAGAAAAACATTGTCTATGGCGCTGCCCAGAAACCCCAAATGAGGATCAAACTGCTTGGCCCTCGGCAACACCCCAATTGCATAGGCTACCTTAATCAGTGATGCTCTGTCGCAAATAGCCTGAGCCCAGACCTTCCAACAGACACCGACACAGCTGGCTGCACACCCAGCACATTGGACCCGCCACTGCCTTGGCCAACATCCATTCCCAACCTGGGTTTTCAGTCATCGGAACCTAGACCTTATCTCCAATCCCTGCACAGGGGGAACCTGATGCACAAGTCAGAACCCCTCCTTCCCCATGGGAAGAAACCTTGCTGCTGGCAGTGAGTCAAAACTTCAGTGAAGGAGAAAACGGCATGGCCCATGAGGCCACGCCCAAGCGTGAGGGCCGCCTTGGGCACAAACACACATTGTGACCCTCAGCGTGAGTACCTTATTCAAGTAACGCCTCTCAGTGACTGGACAAAGAGCCCGCATATGTGATTGCTATGCCCATAGGCACCCAGGACTAACTAGATGGTGTGTATTCCAGTTGAGGGAACCCACTGCTGTGCTCTAGAGTCCCTCTCCTGGGGGGTCCCCTGTGGCAGAAAACAGTACTCCTCATTCCCACAGAATGAACACAAACACTTGGGAGCTTGGACAATCCCCCGAGAGGAAGGCTCTTCCTCGGCCTCTGAGACAACCCCTACCCTGACCGGACACTGTAAACGCAACACCCAGAGACAAAATCCTGAGTGACTGCCTCCCACTTGCCCTACTTTGATTTCCAGAGGATCTCCCCTCACGCACGAGAGAATAGGCCTTCCATTACATTGGCCCCTAGCTGAGCCAAGTTTGCTTTTTCAGACATCTGTCCCCAGGGCCCTGGCAAACACAGCCTCTAGGCTGGGTCCTCTAGAGCCATACCACAGGACCGTGCCTGCTCTCTCCTGGGAAACTGTGTCCATTCCTTTGGCCACACACCTCCAGAAAATGAGAAACCTCAAGGCCTCCGAGGACATCCCACTATTGGGAGCCTCACTGGACTCACAGGGGCATTCGGACACAAGCTGAGCAGCTACATCCATGAATGCATGCACACAGATGTCAACAGAGATAGAAGGTTGAGCCGGACAGGCCTTTAGGCCGTAGTCTCAACTCTTGCTTTGGTTTCCAGGTGTCACTCCTCAGAGGCTTTGGTTCGAAGAACTGGGTATGGGGCTTTCCTGAGGCACGGAACAGAACTCCTCTCGTCTCCACATGGGAAGTTTCCTTGTTGGAGCCGTGTCAAACACCTCATGTTGGAGAATCCTGCAGAGTCCCTGAGCCACCTCCACATTCCAAGGTCTCCCAGGCCACTAAGCCACAGTAGGACTCATCTTCAGGAGAGTCCATTTCAACTCTCCCCTCTGGGTATCTCACCCAGGAGCCCGCAGATTGAGCCTGCCTTGTCCTGACTAAAGAGTGCGAATATGAGGTGGCGTTCCCAGGCATCCATGCTTAGACACCTGCTCTCGAGTCTTTCCATATGGGGCCTCTTGGAACCATCCAATAGGACTCGACTGTCGTGCAGAAGGTAACCTTCAGTTTTGGAGCAGTTCACAAATCCCATCGTAAGCAAAACTTTCTGGCCTCATGAAGCCCCCACACCCTTCAGGAAGAGGCCATGCTGGACAAGAACTCTAGCCTGAGGCACGTCTCATAGTTGACATGACCTCAGTGCAGGAGATCTCGATTCAGCCTCTGCAGAGTGGGCCTGCCGTGCCCTCGGTCCCAAACCTCACGCTAGCCTTTGTTTTCAGAATTCCTTCCTCACACTCCTTGCAAACAAGCCCTCCGGACTAGGAACTCCGGAACCAAAACCCAGCCCAGTGTCTGCCCAACGGAAGAAAAACGTTTCCCTGTGGGGCTCTCCAGAAAACCCAGATGAGGATCAACCTGCTCGGGTCTCGACGGTACCCGAACTGGATAGGCTGCTCTGGGCACTCATGCTCTGCCTGACACAGCCTGAAGCCAGACGTCCAGACAGACAAGGAGACAGCTGGCCGCACACCCAGCACTTCGGACACGCCATGGTCTTATGCCGTCACCTCATCCTAACCTTGGTTTTCAGATATTAGAACCTAGACATTATATCAATTCTCCACACAGCTGGGTATAGCAAGCACAAAACAAAACTCCTCTTTTCCCATGGCTGTTAAGCTTGCTCTTGGCATGGAGTCACACCTTCAGGGTGGGAGAAACCTTCATGGCCCCTGATGCCACGCCCAAACTTGAGTGCTGCTTGGGCACAAATTCACACTGTGACCCTCAGCATGAGCCCCATGTCAAAGAAGGCCTGTCAGGGCCTGGACCAAAAGCCCACATATGGGGCTTGCCAAGCCCCTATGCACCCAATCCTCACCACGGTTTGAATTTTCCAGTCGCCCCGCCCGTACCTGGAGCTCTGCTCTGGAATCCCTTTCTTGGAGAGACCCATGAGCCAGACAACACGACTCCACCCTTCCCACAAAATGACCCCAAACTCTTGGGAGCTGGGACAAATCCCCAGAGAAGGATACTCGTCCACAGTACCTGAGGCCACCGCTCCAATCCACGGCTATCCCGGACACAACATCCAGAGACAAAAGCCTGAAGGAACGCCTCCCACTCGCCCTTGTTTCAGAGGCCCGGCAGCTCCCTCTCGGGCTGTACATCCGGCCTGCCATACCCTAGGCGCCACTCATAAGCTGAGTTGGTGTATTCAGACTTCTGTGCCCACAGCCTGGACCCACACAACATCCAGGCTAGGGCCTCTGGACCAAACAGCGAAAGATTGTGCCTGCCCTCTCCAAGGAAAGTGTGCCCAATCCTTTGACCACAACCCTACAGGTTAGGAAAAAGCTCCAAAATCCCTGAGGCCATCAATAGTATAGGCCACCCTGGACTAAGAGGGGCTCTCTGACACCAGCGGAGCAACTATCTCCACTTAGACTCTCAGACAGTGTCCCCAGAGACAGAAGGTTGAAATGGACAGGCCCCCAGGCCCTAATCTTAACCTTAGCTTTGGTTTCCATGTTTCCGTTCTCAGAGGACTGTTTTCGTAGACCAGCACATGGGGCTTTTCTGAGGCACCAAACCAAACCTCTCTCATCTCCACATGGGCAGCTTTCTTACTGGGATGTATCAAACACTTCAGGTAGGAGAGTTCCGCAGGGCCCTGAACAACCAGCACATTCCAAGGTCTCCATGGACCCAAACGCACATTATGACGCATCCTCAGGAGAGGCCATTTCAACTCAGCCCCCTGGGTCGCGTGTTCCAGAGGCAGCAGATCAAACATATCTTGTCGCTAATAGCCAATGGGAATGCGAGGCATGCTGTACAGGGATCCATCCTTCGAACCCTGCTCTCCAGTCCTTCCATATGGTATGTCCTGGAGCCATGCAACAGGACTCGAATGTCCCGCAGAAGGAAACCTTGTGGTTTGGGGCAATCTCCAAACTCAGCGTGGGAAAACTTCCTTGGCCTCATGAGCCCCCCACTTCATGAAGGTGCCATCATGGACACATACTCCAGCATCAGCCAACGTCTGATCCTCAGCCTGACTTCAGATGCAGGAGATTTTGATTCAGCCTCTGCAGAGTGTGCCTGCTCTGCCCTTGGCTCCAATCTTCACACTAGCTTGTTTTTTCAGACTTCCGTCCTCACACTCCTGGCCCACAAGCCCTCCCTACTGGGAATTCTGGGGCCACAATGAAGCACTGTGCCTGCCTCCCAGGAGAAAAACATTGTCTATGGCGCTGCCCAGAAACCCCAAATGAGGACCAAACTGCTTGGCCCTCGGCAACAGCCCAATTGCATAGGCTACCTTAAACAGTGATGCTCTGTCGCAAATAGCCTGAGCCCAGACCTTCCAACAGACACCGACACAGCTGGCTGCACACCCAGCACATTGGACCCGCCACTGCCTTAGGCCACCATCCATTCCCAACCTGGGTTTTCAGTCATCGGAACCTAGACCTTATCTCCAATCCCTGCACAGGGGGAAACCTGATGCACAAGTCAGAACTCCTCCTTCCCCATGGCAAGAAACCTTGCTGCTGGCAGTGAGTCAAACCTTCAGTGTAGGAGAAAACGGCATGGCCCATGAGGCCACGCGCAAGCGTGAGGGCCGCCTTGGGCACAAACACACATTGTGACCCTCAGCGTGAGTACCTTATTCAAGTAACGCCTCTCAGTGACTGGACAAAGAGCCCGCATATGTGGCTTGCCATGCCCATAGGCACCCAGGACTAACTAGATGGTGTGTATTCCAGTTGAGGGAACCCACTGCTGTGCTCTAGAGTCCCTCTCCTGGGGGGTCCCCTGTGGCAGAAAACAGTACTCTTCATTCCCACATAATGAACACAAACACTTGGGAGCTTGGACAATCCCCCGAGAGGAAGGCTCTTCCTCGGCCTCTGAGACAACCCCTACCCTGACCGGACACTGTAAACGCAACACCCAGAGACAAAATCCTGAGTGACTGCCTCCCACTTGCCCTACTTTGATTTCCAGAGGATCTCCTCTCACGGACTAGAGATCAGGCCTGCCATTACATTGGCCCCTAGCTGAGCCAAGTTTGCTTTTTCAGACATCTGTCCCCACAGCCCTGGCAAACACAGCCTCTAGGCTGGGTCCTCTGGAGCCATACCACAGGACCGTGCCTGCTCTCTCCTGGGAAACTGTATCCATTCCTTTGGCCACACACCTCCAGAATATGAGAAACCTCAAGGCCTCCGAGGACATCCCACTACTGGGAGCCTCACTGGACTCACAGGGGCATTCGGACACAAGCTGAGCAGCTACATCCATGAATGCATGCACACAGATGTCAACAGAGATAGAAGGTTGAGCCGGACAGGCCTTTAGGCCGTAGTCTCAACTCTTGCTTTGGTTTCCAGGTGTCACTCCTCAGAGGCTTTGGTTCGAAGAACAGGGTATGGGGCTTTCCTGAGGCACGGAACAGAACTCCTCTCGTCTCCACATGGGAAGTTTCCTTGTTGGAGCCGTGTCAAACACCTCATGTTGGAGAATCCTGCAGAGTCCCTGAGCCACCTCCACATTCCAAGGTCTCCCAGGCCACCAAGCCACAGTAGGACTCATCTTCAGGAGAGTCCATTTCAACTCTCCCCTCTGGGTATCTCACCCAGGAGCCCGCAGATTGAGCCTGCCTTGTCCTGACTAAAGAGTGCGAATATGAGGTGGCGTTCCCAGGCATCCATGCTTAGACACCTGCTCTCGAGTCTTTCCATATGGGGCCTCTTGGAACCATCCAATAGGACTCGACTGTCGTGCAGAAGGAAACCTTCTGTTTTGGAGCAGTTCACAAATCCCATCGTAGGCAAAACTTTCTGGCCTCATGAAGCCACCACACCCTTCAGGAAGAGGCCATGCTGGACAAAAACTCTAGCCTGAGGCACGTCTCATAGTTGACATGACCTCAGTGTACGAGATCTCGATTCAGCCTCTGCAGAGTGGGCCTGCCGTGCCCTCGGTCCCAAACCTCATGCTAGCTTGTGTTTTCAACTTCCTTCCTCACACTCCTGGCAAACAAGCCCTCCGGACTAGGAACTCCAGAACCAAAACCCAGCCCAGTGTCTGCCCAACGAAAGAAAAACGTTTCCCTGTGGGGCTCTCCAGAAAACCCAGATGAGGATCAACCTGCTCGGGCCTCGACGGTACCCGAACTGGATAGGCTGCTCTGGGCACTCATGCTCTGCCTGTCACAGCCTGAAGCCAGACGTCCACACAGACAAGGAGACAGCTGGCCGCACACCCAGCACTTCGGACACGCCATGTTCTTATGCCGTCACCTCATCCTAACCTTGGTTTTCAGATATCTGAACCTAGACATTATATCAATTCTCCACACAGCTGGGTATAGCAAGCACAAAACAAAACTCCTCCTTCCCCATGGCTGTCAAGCTTGCTCTTGGCATGGATTCACACCTTCAGGGGTGAGAAACCTTCATGGCCCCTGATGCCACGCCCAAACTTGAGTGCTGCTTGGGCACAAATTCACACTGTGACCCTCAGCATGAGCCCCATGTCAAAGAAAGGCCTGTCAGGGCCTGGACCAAAAGCCCACATATGGGGCTTGCCAAGCCCCTATGCACCCAATCCTCACCACGGTTTGAATTTTCCAGTCGCCCCGCCCGTACCTGGAGCTTTGCTCTGGAATCCCTTTCTTGGAGAGACCCATGAGCCAGACAACACGACTCCACCCTTCCCACAAAATGACCCCAAACTCTTGGGAGCTGGGAAAAATTCCCAGAGAGGGATACTCGTCCACAGTACCTGAGGCCACCGCTCCAATCCACGGCTATCCCGGACACAACATCCAGAGACAAAAGCCTGAAGGAATGCCTCCCACTCGCCCTTGTTTCAGAGGCCCAGGAGCTCCCTCTCGGGCTGTACATCCGGCCTGCCATACCCTAGGCGCCACTCATAAGCTGAGTTGGTGTATTCAGACTTCTGTGCCCACAGCCTGGACCCACACAACATCCAGGCTAGGGCCTCTGGACCAAACAGCGAAAGATTGTGCCTGCCCTCTCCAAGGAAAGTGTGCCCAATCCATTGACCACAACCCTACAGGTTAGGGAAAAACTCCAAGGTCCCTGAGGCCATCAATAGTATAGGCCACCCTGGACTAAGAGGGGCTCTCTGACACCAGCGGAGCAACTATCTCCACTTAGACTCTCAGACAGTGTCCCCAGAGACAGAAGGTTGAAATGGACAGGCCCCCAGGCCCTAATCTGAACCTTAGCTTTGGTTTCCATGTTTCCGTTCTCAGAGGACTGTTTTCGTAGACCAGCACATGGGGCTTTTCTGAGGCACCAAACCAAACCTCTCTCATCTCCACATGGGCAGCTTTCTTACTGGGATGTATCAAACACTTCAGGTAGGAGAGTTCCGCAGGGCCACTGAACAACCAGCACATTCCAAGGTCTCCATGGACCCAAACGCACATTATGACGCATCCTCAGGAGAGGCCATTTCAACTCAGCCCCCTGGGTCGCGTGTTCCAGAGGCAGCAGATCAAACATATCTTGTCGCTAATAGCCAATGGGAATGCGAGGCATGCTGTACAGGGATCCATCCTTCGAACCCTGCTCTCCAGTCCTTCCATATGGTATGTCCTGGAGCCATGCAACAGGACTCGAATGTCCCGCAGAAGGAAACCTTGTGGTTTGGGGCAACCTCCAAACTCAGCGTGGGAAAACTTCCTTGGCCTCATGAGGCCCCCACTTCATGAAGGTGCCATCATGGACACATACTCCAGCCTCAGCCAACGTCTGATCCTCAGCCTGACTTCAGATGCAGGAGATTTTGATTCAGCCTCTGCAGAGGTGGCCTGCTCTGCCCTTGGCCCCAATCCTCACACTAGCTTGTGTTTTCAGACTTCCGTCCTCACACTCCTGGCCCACAAACTCTCCCTACTGAAAATTCTGGGGCCACAATGAAGCACTGTGCCTGCCTCCCAGGAGAAAAACATTGTCTATGGCGCTGCCCAGAAACCCCAAATGAGGATCAAACTGCTTGGCCCTCGGCAACACCCCAATTGCATAGGCTACCTTAAACAGTGATGCTCTGTCGCAAATAGCCTGAGCCCAGGCCTTCCAACAGACACCGACACAGCTGGCTGCACACCCAGCACATTGGACCCGCCACTGCCTTAGGCCACCATCCATTCCCAACCTGGGTTTTCAGTCATCGGAACCTAGACCTTATCTCCAATCCCTGCACAGGGGGGAACCTGATGCACAAGTCAGAACCCCTCCTTCCCCCTGGCAAGAAACCTTGCTGCTGGCAGTGAGTCAAACCTTCAGTGTAGGACAAAACGGCATGGCCCATGAGGACACGCCCAAGCTAGAGGTCCGCCTTGGGCACGAACACACATTGTGACCCTCAGCGTGAGTACCTTATTCAAGTAACGCCTCTCAGTGACTGGACTAAGAGCCCGCATATTTGGCTTGCCATGCCCATAGGCACCCAGGTCTAACTAGATGGTGTGTATTCCAGTTGAGGGAACCCACTGCTGTGCTCTAGAGTCCCTCTCCTGGGGGGTCCCCTGTGGCAGAAAACAGTACTCTTCATTCCCACAGAATGAACACAAACACTTGGGAGCTTGGACAATCCCCCGAGAGGAAGGCTCTTCCTCGGCCTCTGAGACAACCCCTACCCTGACCGGACACTGTAAACGCAACACCTAGAGACAAAATCCTGAGTGACTGCCTCCCACTTGCCCTACTTTGATTTCCAGAGGATCTCCCCTCACGCACGAGAGATCACGCCTGCCATTACATTGGCCCCTAGCTGAGCCAAGTTTGCTTTTTCAGACATCTGTCCCCACAGCCCTGGCAAACACAGCCTCTAGGCTGGGTCCTCTGGAGCCATACCACAGGACCGTGCCTGCTCTCTCCTGGGAAACTGTATCCATTCCTTTGGCCACACACCTCCAGAATATGAGAAACCTCAAGGCCTCCGAGGACATCCCACTACTGGGAGCCTCACTGGACTCACAGGGGCATTCGGACACAAGCTGAGCAGCTACATCCATGAATGCATGCACACAGATGTCAACAGAGATAGAAGGTTGAGCCGGACAGGCCTTTAGGCCGTAGTCTCAACTCTTGCTTTGGTTTCCAGGTGTCACTCCTCAGAGGCTTTGGTTCGAAGAACAGGGTATGGGGCTTTCCTGAGGCACGGAACAGAACTCCTCTCGTCTCCACATGGGAAGTTTCCTTGTTGGAGCCGTGTCAAACACCTCATGTTGGAGAATCCTGCAGAGTCCCTGAGCCACCTCCACATTCCAAGGTCTCCCAGGCCACCAAGCCACAGTAGGACTCATCTTCAGGAGAGTCCATTTCAACTCTCCCCTCTGGGTATCTCACCCAGGAGCCCGCAGATTGAGCCTGCCTTGTCCTGACTAAAGAGTGCGAATATGAGGTGGCGTTCCCAGGCATCCATGCTTAGACACCTGCTCTCGAGTCTTTCCATATGGGGCCTCTTGGAACCATCCAATAGGACTCGACTGTCGTGCAGAAGGAAACCTTCTGTTTTGGAGCAGTTCACAAATCCCATCGTAGGCAAAACTTTCTGGCCTCATGAAGCCACCACACCCTTCAGGAAGAGGCCATGCTGGACAAAAACTCTAGCCTGAGGCACGTCTCATAGTTGACATGACCTCAGTGTACGAGATCTCGATTCAGCCTCTGCAGAGTGGGCCTGCCGTGCCCTCGGTCCCAAACCTCATGCTAGCTTGTGTTTTCAACTTCCTTCCTCACACTCCTGGCAAACAAGCCCTCCGGACTAGGAACTCCAGAACCAAAACCCAGCCCAGTGTCTGCCCAACGAAAGAAAAACGTTTCCCTGTGGGGCTCTCCAGAAAACCCAGATGAGGATCAACCTGCTCGGGCCTCGACGGTACCCGAACTGGATAGGCTGCTCTGGGCACTCATGCTCTGCCTGTCACAGCCTGAAGCCAGACGTCCACACAGACAAGGAGACAGCTGGCCGCACACCCAGCACTTCGGACACGCCATGTTCTTATGCCGTCACCTCATCCTAACCTTGGTTTTCAGATATCTGAACCTAGACATTATATCAATTCTCCACACAGCTGGGTATAGCAAGCACAAAACAAAACTCCTCCTTCCCCATGGCTGTCAAGCTTGCTCTTGGCATGGATTCACACCTTCAGGGGTGAGAAACCTTCATGGCCCCTGATGCCACGCCCAAACTTGAGTGCTGCTTGGGCACAAATTCACACTGTGACCCTCAGCATGAGCCCCATGTCAAAGAAAGGCCTGTCAGGGCCTGGACCAAAAGCCCACATATGGGGCTTGCCAAGCCCCTATGCACCCAATCCTCACCACGGTTTGAATTTTCCAGTCGCCCCGCCCGTACCTGGAGCTTTGCTCTGGAATCCCTTTCTTGGAGAGACCCATGAGCCAGACAACACGACTCCACCCTTCCCACAAAATGACCCCAAACTCTTGGGAGCTGGGAAAAATTCCCAGAGAGGGATACTCGTCCACAGTACCTGAGGCCACCGCTCCAATCCACGGCTATCCCGGACACAACATCCAGAGACAAAAGCCTGAAGGAATGCCTCCCACTCGCCCTTGTTTCAGAGGCCCAGGAGCTCCCTCTCGGGCTGTACATCCGGCCTGCCATACCCTAGGCGCCACTCATAAGCTGAGTTGGTGTATTCAGACTTCTGTGCCCACAGCCTGGACCCACACAACATCCAGGCTAGGGCCTCTGGACCAAACAGCGAAAGATTGTGCCTGCCCTCTCCAAGGAAAGTGTGCCCAATCCATTGACCACAACCCTACAGGTTAGGGAAAAACTCCAAGGTCCCTGAGGCCATCAATAGTATAGGCCACCCTGGACTAAGAGGGGCTCTCTGACACCAGCGGAGCAACTATCTCCACTTAGACTCTCAGACAGTGTCCCCAGAGACAGAAGGTTGAAATGGACAGGCCCCCAGGCCCTAATCTGAACCTTAGCTTTGGTTTCCATGTTTCCGTTCTCAGAGGACTGTTTTCGTAGACCAGCACATGGGGCTTTTCTGAGGCACCAAACCAAACCTCTCTCATCTCCACATGGGCAGCTTTCTTACTGGGATGTATCAAACACTTCAGGTAGGAGAGTTCCGCAGGGCCACTGAACAACCAGCACATTCCAAGGTCTCCATGGACCCAAACGCACATTATGACGCATCCTCAGGAGAGGCCATTTCAACTCAGCCCCCTGGGTCGCGTGTTCCAGAGGCAGCAGATCAAACATATCTTGTCGCTAATAGCCAATGGGAATGCGAGGCATGCTGTACAGGGATCCATCCTTCGAACCCTGCTCTCCAGTCCTTCCATATGGTATGTCCTGGAGCCATGCAACAGGACTCGAATGTCCCGCAGAAGGAAACCTTGTGGTTTGGGGCAACCTCCAAACTCAGCGTGGGAAAACTTCCTTGGCCTCATGAGGCCCCCACTTCATGAAGGTGCCATCATGGACACATACTCCAGCCTCAGCCAACGTCTGATCCTCAGCCTGACTTCAGATGCAGGAGATTTTGATTCAGCCTCTGCAGAGGTGGCCTGCTCTGCCCTTGGCCCCAATCCTCACACTAGCTTGTGTTTTCAGACTTCCGTCCTCACACTCCTGGCCCACAAACTCTCCCTACTGAAAATTCTGGGGCCACAATGAAGCACTGTGCCTGCCTCCCAGGAGAAAAACATTGTCTATGGCGCTGCCCAGAAACCCCAAATGAGGATCAAACTGCTTGGCCCTCGGCAACACCCCAATTGCATAGGCTACCTTAAACAGTGATGCTCTGTCGCAAATAGCCTGAGCCCAGGCCTTCCAACAGACACCGACACAGCTGGCTGCACACCCAGCACATTGGACCCGCCACTGCCTTAGGCCACCATCCATTCCCAACCTGGGTTTTCAGTCATCGGAACCTAGACCTTATCTCCAATCCCTGCACAGGGGGGAACCTGATGCACAAGTCAGAACCCCTCCTTCCCCCTGGCAAGAAACCTTGCTGCTGGCAGTGAGTCAAACCTTCAGTGTAGGACAAAACGGCATGGCCCATGAGGACACGCCCAAGCTAGAGGTCCGCCTTGGGCACGAACACACATTGTGACCCTCAGCGTGAGTACCTTATTCAAGTAACGCCTCTCAGTGACTGGACTAAGAGCCCGCATATTTGGCTTGCCATGCCCATAGGCACCCAGGTCTAACTAGATGGTGTGTATTCCAGTTGAGGGAACCCACTGCTGTGCTCTAGAGTCCCTCTCCTGGGGGGTCCCCTGTGGCAGAAAACAGTACTCTTCATTCCCACAGAATGAACACAAACACTTGGGAGCTTGGACAATCCCCCGAGAGGAAGGCTCTTCCTCGGCCTCTGAGACAACCCCTACCCTGACCGGACACTGTAAACGCAACACCTAGAGACAAAATCCTGAGTGACTGCCTCCCACTTGCCCTACTTTGATTTCCAGAGGATCTCCCCTCACGCACGAGAGATCACGCCTGCCATTACATTGGCCCCTAGCTGAGCCAAGTTTGCTTTTTCAGACATCTGTCCCCACAGCCCTGGCAAACACAGCCTCTAGGCTGGGTCCTCTGGAGCCATACCACAGGACCGTGCCTGCTCTCTCCTGGGAAACTGTGTCCATTCCTTTGGCCACACACCTCCAGAAAATGAGAAACCTCAAGGCCTCCGAGGACATCCCACTATTGGGAGCCTCACTGGACTCACAGGGGCATTCGGACACAAGCTGAGCAGCTACATCCATGAATGCATGCACACAGATGTCAACAGAGATAGAAGGTTGAGCCGGACAGGCCTTTAGGCCGTAGTCTCAACTCTTGCTTTGGTTTCCAGGTGTCACTCCTCAGAGGCTTTGGTTCGAAGAACTGGGTATGGGGCTTTCCTGAGGCACGGAACAGAACTCCTCTCGTCTCCACATGGGAAGTTTCCTTGTTGGAGCCGTGTCAAACACCTCATGTTGGAGAATCCTGCAGAGTCCCTGAGCCACCTCCACATTCCAAGGTCTCCCAGGCCACTAAGCCACAGTAGGACTCATCTTCAGGAGAGTCCATTTCAACTCTCCCCTCTGGGTATCTCACCCAGGAGCCCGCAGATTGAGCCTGCCTTGTCCTGACTAAAGAGTGCGAATATGAGGTGGCGTTCCCAGGCATCCATGCTTAGACACCTGCTCTCGAGTCTTTCCATATGGGGCCTCTTGGAACCATCCAATAGGACTCGACTGTCGTGCAGAAGGTAACCTTCAGTTTTGGAGCAGTTCACAAATCCCATCGTAAGCAAAACTTTCTGGCCTCATGAAGCCCCCACACCCTTCAGGAAGAGGCCATGCTGGACAAAAACTCTAGCCTGAGGCACGTCTCATAGTTGACATGACCTCAGTGCAGGAGATCTCGATTCAGCCTCTGCAGAGTGGGCCTGCCGTGCCCTCGGTCCCAAACCTCACGCTAGCCTTTGTTTTCAGAATTCCTTCCTCACACTCCTTGCAAACAAGCCCTCCGGACTAGGAACTCCGGAACCAAAACCCAGCCCAGTGTCTGCCCAACGGAAGAAAAACGTTTCCCTGTGGGGCTCTCCAGAAAACCCAGATGAGGATCAACCTGCTCGGGTCTCGACGGTACCCGAACTGGATAGGCTGCTCTGGGCACTCATGCTCTGCCTGACACAGCCTGAAGCCAGACGTCCAGACAGACAAGGAGACAGCTGGCCGCACACCCAGCACTTCGGACACGCCATGGTCTTATGCCGTCACCTCATCCTAACCTTGGTTTTCAGATATTAGAACCTAGACATTATATCAATTCTCCACACAGCTGGGTATAGCAAGCACAAAACAAAACTCCTCTTTTCCCATGGCTGTCAAGCTTGCTCTTGGCATGGAGTCACACCTTCAGGGTGGGAGAAACCTTCATGGCCCCTGATGCCACGCCCAAACTTGAGTGCTGCTTGGGCACAAATTCACACTGTGACCCTCAGCATGAGCCCCATGTCAAAGAAGGCCTGTCAGGGCCTGGACCAAAAGCCCACATATGGGGCTTGCCAAGCCCCTATGCACCCAATCCTCACCACGGTTTGAATTTTCCAGTCGCCCCGCCCGTACCAGGAGCTCTGCTCTGGAATCCCTTTCTTGGAGAGACCCATGAGCCAGACAACACGACTCCACCCTTCCCACAAAATGACCCCAAACTCTTGGGAGCTGGGACAAATCCCCAGAGAGAGATACTCGTCCACAGTACCTGAGGCCACCGCTCCAATCCACGGCTATCCCGGACACAACATCCAGAGACAAAAGCCTGAAGGAACGCCTCCCACTCGCCCTTGTTTTAGAGGCCCGGCAGCTCCCTCTCGGGCTGTACATCCGGCCTGCTATACCCTAGGCCCCACTCATAAGCTGAGTTGGTGTATTCAGACTTCTGTGCCCACAGCCTGGACCCACACAACATCCAGGCTAGGGCCTCTGGACCAAACAGCGAAAGATTGTGCCTGCCCTCTCCAAGGAAAGTGTGCCCAATCCTTTGACCACAACCCTACAGGTTAGGAAAAAGCTCCAAAATCCCTGAGGCCATCAATAGTATAGGCCACCCTGGACTAAGAGGGGCTCTCTGACACCAGCGGAGCAACTATCTCCACTTAGACTCTCAGACAGTGTCCCCAGAGACAGAAGGTTGAAATGGACAGGCCCCCAGGCCCTAATCTGAACCTTAGCTTTGGTTTCCATGTTTCCGTTCTCAGAGGACTGTTTTCGTAGACCAGCACATGGGGCTTTTCTGAGGCACCAAACCAAACCTCTCTCATCTCCACATGGGCAGCTTTCTTACTGGGATGTATCAAACACTTCAGGTAGGAGAGTTCCGCAGGGCCCTGAACAACCAGCACATTCCAAGGTCTCCATGGACCCAAACGCACATTATGACGCATCCTCAGGAGAGGCCATTTCAACTCAGCCCCCTGGGTCGCGTGTTCCAGAGGCAGCAGATCAAACATATCTTGTCGCTAATAGCCAATGGGAATGCGAGGCATGCTGTACAGGGATCCATCCTTCGAACCCTGCTCTCCAGTCCTTCCATATGGTATGTCCTGGAGCCATGCAACAGGACTCGAATGTCCCGCAGAAGGAAACCTTGTGGTTTGGGGCAACCTCCAAACTCAGCGTGGGAAAACTTCCTTGGCCTCATGAGCCCCCCACTTCATGAAGGTGCCATCATGGACACATACTCCAGCATCAGCCAACGTCTGATCCTCAGCCTGACTTCAGATGCAGGAGATTTTGATTCAGCCTCTGCAGAGTGTGCCTGCTCTGCCCTTGGCTCCAATCCTCACACTAGCTTGTGTTTTCAGACTTCCGTCCTCACACTCCTGGCCCACAATTCCACTGGGAATTCTGGGGCCACAATGAAGCACTGTGCCTGCCTCCCAGGAGAAAAACATTGTCTATGGCGCTGCCCAGAAACCCCAAATGAGGATCAAACTGCTTGGCCCTCGGCAACAGCCCAATTGCATAGGCTACCTTAAACAGTGATGCTCTGTCGCAAATAGCCTGAGCCCAGACCTTCCAACAGACACCGACACAGCTGGCTGCACCCCCCGCACATTGGACCCGCCACTGCCTTAGGCCACCATCCATTCCCAACCTGGGTTTTCAGTCATCGGAACCTAGACCTTATCTCCAATCCCTGCACAGGGGGAAACCTGATGCACAAGTCAGAACCCCTCCTTCCCCATGGCAAGAAACCTTGCTGCTGGCAGTGAGTCAAACCTTCAGTGTAGGAGAAAACGGCATGGCCCATGAGGCCACGCCCAAGCGTGAGGGCCGCCTTGGGCACAAACACACATTGTGACCCTCAGCGTGAGTACCTTATTCAAGTAACGCCTCTCAGTGACTGGACCAAGAGCCCGCATATGTGGCTTGCCATGCCCATAGGCACCCAGGACTAACTAGATGGTGTGTATTCCAGTTGAGGGAACCCACTGCTGTGCTCTAGAGTCCCTCTCCTGGGGGGTCCCCTGTGGCAGAAAACAGAACTCTTCATTCCCACAGAATGAAAACAAACACTTGGGAGCTTGGACAATCCCCCGAGAGGAAGGCTCTTCCTCGGCCTCTGAGACAACCCCTACCCTGACCGGACACTGTAAACGCAACACCTAGAGACAAAATCCTGAGTGACTGCCTCCCACTTGCCCTATTTTGATTTCCAGAGGATCTCCCCTCACGCACTAGAGATCAGGCCTGCCATTACATTGGCCCCTAGCTGAGCCAAGTTTGCTTTTTCAGACATCTGTCCCCACAGCCCTGGCAAACACAGCCTCTAGGCTGGGTCCTCTAGAGCCATACCACAGGACCGTGCCTGCTCTCTCCTGGGAAACTGTGTCCATTCCTTTGGCCACACACCTCCAGAATATGAGAAACCTCAAGGCCTCCGAGGACATCCCACTACTGGGAGCCTCACTGGACTCACAGGGGCATTCGGACACTAGCTGAGCAGTTACATCCATGAATGCATGCACACAGATGTCAACAGAGATAGAAGGTTGAGCCGGACAGGCCTTTAGGCCGTAGTCTCAACTCTTGCTTTGGTTTCCAGGTGTCACTCCTCAGAGGCTTTGGTTCGAAGAACAGGGTATGGGGCTTTCCTGAGGCACGGAACAGAACTCCTCTCGTCTCCACATGGGAAGTTTCCTTGTTGGAGCCGTGTCAAACACCTCATGTTGGAGAATCCTGCAGAGTCCATGAGCCACCTCCACATTCCAAGGTCTCCCAGGCCACCAAGCCACAGTAGGACTCATCTTCAGGAGAGTCCATTTCAACTCTCCCCTCTGGGTAGCTCACCCAGGAGCCCGCAGATTGAGCCTGCCTTGTCCTGACTAAAGAGTGGGAATATGAGGTGGCGTTCCCAGGCATCCATGCTTAGACACCTGCTCTCGAGTCTTTCCATATGGGGCCTCTTGGAACCATCCAATAGGACTCGACTGTCGTGCAGAAGGTAAACTTCAGTTTTGGAGCAGTTCACAAATCCCATCGTAGGCAAAACTTTCTGGCCTCATGAAGCCACCACACCCTTCAGGAAGAGGCCATGCTGGACAAAAACTCTAGCCTGAGGCACGTCTCATAGTTGACATGACCTCAGTGCAGGAGATCTCCATTCAGCCTCTGAAGAGTGGGCCTGCCGAGCCCTCGGTCCCAAACCTCATGCTAGCTTGTGTTTTCAGACTTCCTTCCTCACACTCCTGGCAAACAAGCCCTCCGGACTAGGAACTCCAGAACCAAAACCCAGCCCAGTGTCTGCCCAACGGAAGAAAAACGTTTCCCTGTGGGGCTCTCCAGAAAACCCAGATGAGGATCAACCTGCTCGGGCCTCGACGGTACCCGAACTGGATAGGCTGCTCTGGGCACTCATGCTCTGCCTGTCACAGCCTGAAGCCAGACGTCCAGACAGACAAGGAGACAGCTGGCCGCACACCCAGCACTTCGGACACGCCATGGTCTTATGCCGTCACCTCATCCTAACCTTGGTTTTCAGATATCTAAACCTAGACATTATATCAATTCTCCACACAGCTGGGTATAGCAAGCACAAAACAGAACTCCTCCTTCCCCATGGCTGTCAAGCTTGCTCTTGGCATGGAGTCACACCTTCAGGGTGGGAGAAACCTTCATGGCCCCTGATGCCACGCCCAAACTTGAGTGCTGCTTGGGCACAAATTCACACTGTGACCCTCAGCATGAGCCCCATGTCAAAGAAGGCCTGTCAGGGCCTGGACCAAAAGCCCACATATGGGGCTTGCCAAGCCCCTATGCACCCAATCCTCACCACGGTTTGAATTTTACAGTCGCCCCGCCCATACCTGGAGCTCTGCTCTGGAATCCCTTTCTTGGAGAGACCCATGTGCCAGACAACAGGACTCCACCCTTCCCACAAAATGACCCCAAACTCTTGGGAGCTGGGACAAATCCCCAGAGAGGGATACTCGTCCACAGTACCTGAGGCCACCGCTCCAATCCACGGCTATCCCGGACACAACATCCAGAGACAAAAGCCTGAAGGAACGCCTCCCACTCGCCCTTGTTTCAGAGGCCCAGGAGCTCCCTCTCGGGCTGTACATCCGGCCTGCCATACCCTAGGCCCCACTCATAAGCTGAGTTGGTGTATTCAGACTTCTGTGCCCACAGCCTGGACCCACACAACATCCAGGCTAGGGCCTCTGGACCAAACAGCGAAAGATTGTGCCTGCCCTCTCCAAGGAAAGTGTGCCCAATCCATTGACCACAACCCTACAGGTTAGGGAAAAGCTCCAAGGTCTCTGAGGCCATCAATAGTATAAGCCACCCTGGACTAAGAGGGGCTCTCTGACACCAGCGGAGCAACTATCTCCACTTAGACTCTCAGACAGTGTCCCAGAGACAGAAGGTTGAAATGGACAGGCCCCCAGGCCCTAATCTGAACCTTAGCTTTGGTTTCCATGTTTCCGTTCTCAGAGGACTGTTTTCGTAGACCAGCACATGGGGCTTTTCTGAGGCACCAAACCCAACCTCTCTCATCTCCACATGGGCAGCTTTCTTACTGGGATGTATCAAACACTTCAGGTAGGAGAGTTCCGCAGGGCCACTGAACAACCAGCACATTCCAAGGTCTCCATGGTCCGAAACGCACATTATGACGCATCCTCAGGAGAGGCCATTTCAACTCAGCCCCCTGGGTCGCGTGTTCCAGAGGCAGCAGATCAAACATATCTTGTCGCTAATAGCCAATGGGAATGCGAGGCATGCTGTACAGGGATCCATCCTTCGAACCCTGCTCTCCAGTCCTTCCATATGGTATGTCCTGGAGCCATGCAACAGGACTCGAATGTCCCGCAGAAGGAAACCTTGTGGTTTGGGGCAACCTCCAAACTCAGCGTGGGAAAACTTCCTTGGCCTCATGAGGCCCCCACTTCATGAAGGTGCCATCATGGACACATACTCCAGCCTCAGCCAACGTCTGAACCTCAGCCAGACTTCAAATGCAGGAGATTTAGATTCAGCCTCTGCAGAGTGGGCCTGCTCTGCCCTTGGCTCCAATCCTCACACTAGCTTGTGTTTTCAGACTTCCGTCCTCACACTCCTGGCCCACAAACCCTCCCTACTGGGAATTCTGGGGCCACAATGAAGCACTGTGCCTGCCTCCCAAGAGAAAAACATTGTCTATGGCGCTGCCCAGAAACCCCAAATGAGGATCAAACTGCTTGGCCCTCGGCAACAGCCCAATTGCATAGGCTACCTTAAACAGTGATGCTCTGTCACAAATAGCCTGAGCCCAGACCTTCCAACAGACACCGACACAGCTGGCTGCACACCCAGCACATTGGACCCGCCACTGCCTTAGGCCACCATCCATTCCCAACCTGGGTTTTCAGTCATCGGAACCTAGACCTTATCTCCAATCCCTGCACAGGGGGGAACCTGATGCACAAGTCAGAACCCCTCCTTCCCCATGGCAAGAAACCTTGCTGCTGGCAGTGAGTCAAACCTTCAGTGTAGGAGAAAACGGCATGGCCCATGAGGCCACGCCCAAGCGTGAGGGCCCCCTTGGGCACAAACACACATTGTGACCCTCAGCGTGAGTACCTTATTCAAGTAACGCCTCTCAGTGACTGGACCAAGAGCCCGCATATGTGGCTTGCCATGCCCATAGGCACCCAGGACTAACTAGATGGTGTGTATTCCAGTTGAGGGAACCCACTGCTGTGCTCTAGAGTCCCTCTCCTGGGGGGTCCCCTGTGGCAGAAAACAGTACTCTTCATTCCCACAGAATGAACACAAACACTTGGGAGCTTGGACAATCCCCCGAGAGGAAGGCTCTTCCTCGGCCTTGAGACAACCCCTACCCTGACCAGACACTGTAAATGCAACACCCAGAGACAAAATCCTGAGTGACTGCCTCCCACTTGCCCTACTTTGATTACCAGAGGATCTCCCCTCACGCACTAGAGATCAGGCCTGCCATTACATTGGCCCCTAGCTGAGCCAAGTTTGCATTTTCAGACATCTGTCCCCACAGCCCTGGCAAACACAGCCTCTAGGCTGGGTCCTCTGGAGCCATACCACAGGACCGTGCCTGCTCTCTCCTGGGAAACTGTATCCATTCCTTTGGCCACACACCTCCAGAATATGAGAAACCTCAAGGCCTCCGAGGACATCCCACTACTGGGAGCCTCACTGGACTCACAGGGGCATTCGGACACAAGCTGAGCAGCTACATCCATGAATGCATGCACACAGATGTCAACAGAGATAGAAGGTTGAGCCGGACAGGCCTTTAGGCCGTAGTCTCAACTCTTGCTTTGGTTTCCAGGTGTCACTCCTCAGAGGCTTTGGTTCGAAGAACAGGGTATGGGGCTTTCCTGAGGCACGGAACAGAACTCCTCTCGTCTCCACATGGGAAGTTTCCTTGTTGGAGCCGTGTCAAACACCTCATGTTGGAGAATCCTGCAGAGTCCCTGAGCCACCTCCACATTCCAAGGTCTCCCAGGCCACCAAGCCACAGTAGGACTCATCTTCAGGAGAGTCCATGTCAACTCTCCCCTCTGGGTAGCTCACCCAGGAGCCCACAGATTGAGCCTGCCTTGTCCTGACTAAAGAGTGGGAATATGAGGTGGCGTTCCCAGGCATCCATGCTTAGAC
The DNA here is from genome assembly GCF_964662115.1 of Mustela nivalis. NCBI lineage: Eukaryota > Metazoa > Chordata > Mammalia > Carnivora > Mustelidae > Mustela > Mustela nivalis. The sequence goes on from NW_028135677.1 coordinate 111,272, forward strand.
ACCTGCTCTCGAGTCTTTCCATATGGGGCCTCTTGGAACCATCCAATAGGACTCGACTGTCGTGCAGAAGGTAACCTTCAGTTTTTGAGCAGTTCACAAATCCCATCGTAGGCAAAACTTTCTGGCCTCATGGAGCCACCACACCCTTCAGGAAGAGGCCATGCTGGACAAGAACTCTAGCCTGAGGCACGTCTCATAGTTGACATGACCTCAGTTCAGGAGATCTCGATTCAGCCTCTGCAGAGTGGGCCTGCCGTGCCCTCGGTCCCAAACCTCACGCTAGCTTGTGTTTTCCGACTTCCTTCCTCACACTCCTGGCAAACAAGCCCTCCGGACTAGGAACTCCGTTACCAAAACCCAGCCCAGTGTCTGCCCAATGGAAGAAAAACGTTTCCCTGTGGGGCTCTCCAGAAAACCCAGATGAGGATCAACCTGCTCGGGCCTCGATGTTACCCGAACTGGATAGGCTGCTCTGGGCACTCATGCTCTGCCTGACACAGCCTGAAGCCAGACGTCCAGACAGACAAGGAGACAGCTGGCCGCACACCCAGCACTTCGGACACGCCATGGTCTTATGCCGTCACCTCATCCTAACCTTGGTTTTCAGATATCTGAACCTAGACATTATATCAATTCTCCACACAGCTGGGTATAGCAAGCACAAAACAGAACTCCTCCTTCCCCATGGCTGTCAAGCTTGCTCTTGGCATGGAGTCACACCTTCAGGGTGGGAGAAAACTTCATGGCCCCTGATGGAACGCCCAAACTTGAGTGCTGCTTGGGCACAAATTCACACTGTGACCCTCAGCCTGAGCCCCATGTCAAAGAAAGTCCTGTCAGGGCCTGGACCAAAAGCCCACATATGGGGCTTGCCAAGCCCCTATGCACCCAATCCTCACCACGGTTTGAATTTTACAGTCGCCCCGCCCATACCTGGAGCTCTGCTCTGGAATCCCTTTCTTGGAGAGACCCATGAGCCAGACAACACGACTCCACCCTTCCCACAAAATGACCCCAAACTCTTGGGAGCTGGGACAAATCCCCAGAGAGGGATACTCGTCCACAGTACCTGAGGCCACCGCTCCAATCCACGGCTATCCCGGACAAAACATCCAGAGACAAAAGCCTGAAGGAACGCCTCCCACTCGCCCTTCTTTCAGAGGCCCGGCAGCTCCCTCTCGGGCTGTACATCCGGCCTGCCATACCCTAGGCGCCACTCATAAGCTGAGTTGGTGTATTCAGACTTCTGTGCCCACAGCCTGGACCCACACAACATCCAGGCTAGGGCCTCTGGACCAAACAGTGAAAGATTGTGCCTGCCCTCTCCAAGGAAAGTGTGCCCAATCCATTGACCACAACCCTACAGGTTAGGAAAAGCTCCAAGGTCCCTGAGGCCATCAATAGTATAGGCCACCCTGGACTAAGAGGGGCTCTCTGACACCAGCGGAGCAACTATCTCCACTTAGACTCTCAGACAGTGTCCCCAGAGACAGAAGGTTGAAATGGACAGGCCCCCAGGCCCTAATCTGAACCTTAGCTTTGGTTTCCATGTTTCCGTTCTCAGAGGACTGTTTTCGAAGAACAGCATATGGGGCTTTTCTGAGGCACCAAACCAAACCTCTCTCATCTCCACATGGGCAGCTTTCTTACTGGGATGTATCAAACACTTCAGGTAGGAGAGTTCCGCAGGGCCACTGAACAACCAGCACATTCCAAGGTCTCCATGGACCCAAACGCACATTATGACGCATCCTCAGGAGAGGCCATTTCAACTGAGCCCCCTGGGTCGCGTGTTCCAGAGGCAGCAGATCAAACATATCTTGTTGCTAATAGCCAATGGGAATGCGAGGCATGCTGTACAGGGATCCATCCTTCGAACCCTGCTCTCCAGTCCTTCCATATGGTATGTCCTGGAGCCATGCAACAGGACTCGAATGTCCCGCAGAAGGAAACCTTGTGGTTTGGGGCAACCTCCAAACTCAGCGTGGGAAAACTTCCTTGGCCTCATGAGCCCCCCACTTCATGAAGGTGCCATCATGGACACATACTCCAGCATCAGCCAACGTCTGACCCTCAGCCTGACTTCAGATGCAGGAGATTTTGATTCAGCCTCTGCAGAGTGGGCCTGCTCTGCCCTTGGTTCCAATCCTCACACTAGCTTGTGTTTTCAGACTTCCGTCCTCACATTCCTGGCCCACAAACCCACCCTACTGGGAATTCTGGGGTCCCAATGAAGCACTGTGCCTGCCTCCCAGGAGAAAAACATTGTCTATGGCGCTGCCCAGAAACCCCAAATGAGGATCAAACTGCTTGGCCCTCGGCAACACCCCAATTGCATAGGCTACCTTAAACAGTGATGCTCTGTCGCAAATAGCCTGAGCCCAGACCTTCCAACAGACACCGACACAGCTGGCTGCACACCCAGCACATTGGACCCGCCACTGCCTTAGGCCACCATCCATTCCGAACCTGGGTTTTCAGTCATCGGAACCTAGACCTTATCTCCAATCCCTGCACAGGGGGGAACCTGATGCACAAGTCAGAACCCCTCCTTCCCCCTGGCAAGAAACCTTGCTGCTGGCAGTGAGTCAAACCTTCCGTGTAGGAGAAAACGGCATGGCCCATGAGGCCACGCCCAAGCGTGAGGGCCGCCTTGGGCAAAAACACACATTGTGACCCTCAGCGTGAGTACCTTATTCAAGTAACGCCTCTCAGTGACTGGACCAAGAGCCCGCATATGTGGCTTGCCATGCCCATAGGCACCCAGGACTAACCAGATGGTGTGTATTCCAGTTGAGGGAACCCACTGCTGTGCTCTAGAGTCCCTCTCCTGGGGGGTCCCCTGTGGCAGAAAACAGTACTCTTCATTCCCACAGAATGAAAACAAACACTTGGGAGCTTGGACAATCCCCCGAGAGGAAGGCTCTTCCTCGGCCTCTGAGACAACCCCTACCCTGACCGGACACTGTAAACGCAACACCCAGAGACAAAATCCTGAGTGACTGCCTCCCACTTGCCCTACTTTGATTACCAGAGGATCTCCCCTCACGCACTAGAGATCAGGCCTACCATTACATTGGCCCCTAGCTGAGCCAAGTTTGCTTTTTCAGACATCTGTCCCCACAGCCCTGGCAAACACAGCCTCTAGGCTGGGTCCTCTGGAGCCATACCACAGGACCGTGCCTGCTCTCTCCTGGGAAACTGTGTCCATTCCTTTGGCCATACACCTACAGAATATGAGAAACCTCAAGGCCTCCGAGGACATCCCACTACTGGGAGCCTCACTGGACTCACAGGGGCATTCGGACACAAGCTGAGCAGCTACATCCATGAATGCATGCACACAGATGTCAACAGAGATAGAAGGTTGAGCCGGACAGGCATTTAGGCCATACTCAACTCTTGCTTTGGTTTCCAGGTGTCACTCCTCAGAGGCTTTGGTTCGAAAAACAGGGTATGGGGCTTTCCTGAGGCACGGAACAGAACTCCTCTCGTCTCCACATGGGAAGTTTCCTTGTTGGAGCCATGTCAAACACCTCATGTTGGAGAATCCTGCAGAGTCCCTGAGCCACCTCCACATTCCAAGGTCTCCCAGGCCACCAAGCCACAGTAGGACTCATCTGCAGAGAGTCCATTTCAACTCAACCCTCTGGGTAGCTCACCCAGGAGCCCGCAGATTGAGCCTGCCTTGTCCTGACTAAAGAGTGGGAATATGAGGTGGCGTTCCCAGGCATCCATGCTTAGACACCTGCTCTCGAGTCTTTCCATATGGGGCCTCTTGGAACCATCCAATAGGACTCGACTGTCGTGCAGAAGGTAACCTTCAGTTTTTGAGCAGTTCACAAATCCCATCGTAGGCAAAACTTTCTGGCCTCATGAAGCCCCCACACCCTTCAGGAAGAGGCCATGCTGGACAAGAACTCTAGCCTGAGGTACGTCTCATAGTTGACATGACCTCAGTGCTGGAGATCTCGATTCAGCCTCTGCAGATTGGGCCTGCCGTGCCCTCGGTCCCAAACCTCACGCTAGCTTGTTTTTCAGACCTCCTTCCTCACACTCCTGGCAAACAAGCCCTCCGGACAAGGAACTCCGGAACCAAAACCCAGCCCAGTGTCTGCCCAACGGAAGAAAAACGTTTCCCTGTGGGGCTCTCCAGAAAACCCAGATGAGGATCAACCTGCTCGGGCCTCGACGGTACCCGAACTGGATACGCTGCTCTGGGCACTCATGCTCTGCCTGACACAGCCTGAAGCCAGAAGTCCAGACAGACAAGGAGACAGCTGGCCGCACACCCAGCACTTCGGACACGCCATGGTCTTATGCCGTCACCTCATCCTAACCTTGGTTTTCAGATATCTGAACCTAGTCATTATATCAATTCTCCACACAGCTGGGTATCGCAAGCACAAAACAGAACTCCTCCTTCCCCATGGCTGTCAAGGTTGCTCTTGGCATGGAGTCACACCTTCAGGGTGGAAGAAAACTCCATGGCCCCTGATGACACGCCCAAACTTGAGTGCTGCTTGGGCACAAATACACTGTGACCCTCAGCATGAGCCCCATGTCAAAGAAAGGCCTGTCAGGGCCTGGACCAAGAGCCCACATATGGGGCTTGCCAAGCCCCTATGCACCCAATCCTCAACACGGTTTGAATTTTCCAGTCGACCCGCCCATACCTGGAGCTCTGCTCTGGAATCCCTTTCTTGGAGAGACCCATGAGCCAGACAACACGACTCCACCCTTCCCACAAAATGACCCCAAACTCTTGGGAGCTGGGACAAATCCCCAGAGAGGGATACTCGTCCACAGTACCTGAGGCCACCGCTCCAATCCACGGCTATCCCGGACACAACATCTAGAGACAAAAGCCTGAAGGAACGGCTTCCACTCGCCCTTGTTTCAGAGGCCCAGGAGCTCCCTCTCGGGCTGTACATCCGGCCTGCCATACCCTAGGCCCCACTCATAAGCTGAGTTGGTGTATTCAGACTTCTGTGCCCACAGCCTGGACCCACACAACATCCAGGCTAGGGCCTCTGGACCAAACAGCGAAAGATTGTGCCTGCCCTCTCCAAGGAAAGTGTGCCAAATCCATTGACCACAACCCTACAGGTTAGGGAAAAGCTCCAAGGTCCCTGAGGCCATCAATAGTATAAGCCACCCTGGACTAAGAGGGGCTCTCTGACACCAGCGGAGCAACTATCTCCACTTAGACTCTCAGACAGTGTCCCCAGAGACAGAAGGTTGAAATGGACAGGCCCCCAGGCCCTAATCTGAACCTTAGCTTTGGTTTCTATGTTTCCGTTCTCAGAGGACTGTTTTCGTAGACCAGCACATGGGGCTTTTCTGAGGCACCAAACCAAACATCTCTCATCTCCACATGGGCAGCTTTCTTACTGGGATGTATCAAACACTTCAGGTAGGAGAGTTCCGCCGGGCCACTGAACAACCAGCACATTCCAAGGTCTCCATGGACCCAAACGCACATTATGACGCATCCTCAGGAGAGGCCATTTCAACTCAGCCCCCTGGGTCGCGTGTTCCAGAGGCAGCAGATAAAACATATCTTGTCGCTAATAGCCAATGGGAATGCGAGGCATGCAGTACAGGGATCCATCCTTGGAACCCTGCTCTCCAGTCCTTCCATATGTTATGTCCTGGAGCCATGCAACAGGACTCGAATGTCCCGCAGAAGGAAACCTTGTGGTTTGGGGCAACCTCCAAACTCAGCGTGGGAAAACTTCCTTGGCCTCATGAGGCCCCCACTTCATGAAGGTGCCATCATGGACACATACTCCAGCCTCAGCCAACGTCTGATCCTCAGCCTGACTTCAGATGCAGGAGATTTTGATTCAGCCTCTGCAGAGTGGGCCTGCTCTGCCCTTGGCTCCAATCCTCACACTAGCTTGTGTTTTCAGACTTGCGTCCTCACACTCCTGGCCCACAAACCCTCCCTACTGGGAATTCTGGGGCCACAATGAAGCACTGTGCCTGCCTCCCAGGAGAAAAACATTGTCTATGGCGCTGCCCAGAAACCCCAAATGAGGATCAAACTGCTTGGCCCTCGGCAACAGCCCAATTGCATAGGCTACCTTAAACAGTGATGCTCTGTCGCAAATAGCCTGAGCCCAGACCTTCCAACAAACACCGACACAGCTGGTGCACACCCAGCACATTGGACCCGCCACTGCCTTAGGCCACAATCCATTCCCAACCTGGGTTTTCAGTCATCGGAACCTAGACCTTATCTCCATACCCTGCACAGGGGGGAACCTGATGCACAAGTCAGAACCCCCTTCCTTCCCCCTGGCAAGAAACCTTGCTGCTGGCAGTGAGTAAAACCTCCAGTGTAGGAGAAAACGGCATGGCCCATTAGGCCACGCCCAAGCGTGAGGGCCGCCTTGGGCACAAACACACATTGTGACCCTCAGCGTGAGTACCTTATTCAAGTAACGCCTCTCAGTGACTGGGCCAAGAGCCCGCATATGTGGCTTGCCATGCCCATAGGCACCCAGGACTAACTAGATGGTGTGTATTCCAGTTGAGGGAACCCACTGCTGTGCTCTAGAGTCCCTCTCCTGGGGGGTCCCCTGTAGCAGAAAACAGTACTCTTCATTCCCACAGAATGAACACAAACACTTGGGAGCTTGGACAATCCCCCGAGAGGAAGGCTCTTCCTCGGCCTCTGAGACAACGCCTACCCTGACCGGACACTGTAAACGCAACACCCAGAGACAAAATCCTGAGTGACTGCCTCCCACTTGCCCTACTTTGATTTCCAGAGGATCTCCCCTCCCGGACTAGAGATCAGGCCTGCCATTACATTGGCCCCTAGCTGAGCCAAGTTTGATTTTTCAGACATCTGTCCCCACAGCCCTGGCAAACACAGCCTCTAGGCTGGGTCCTCTGGAGCCATACCACAGGACCGTGCCTGCTCTCTCCTGGGAAACTGTGTCCATTCCTTTGGCCACACACCTCCAGAATATGAGAAACCTCAAGGCCTCCGAGGACATCCCTCTACGGGGAACCTCACTGGACTCACAGGGGCATTCGGACACAAGCTGAGCAGCTACATCCATGAATGCATGCACACAGATGTCAACAGAGATAGAAGGTTGAGCCGGACAGGCCTTTAGGCCGTAGTCTCAACTCTTGCTTTGGTTTCCAGGTGTCACTCCTCAGAGGCTTTGGTTCGAAGAACAGGGTATGGGGATTTCCTGAGGCACGGAACAGAACTCCTCTCGTCTCCACATGGGAAGTTTCCTTGTTGGAGCCGTGTCAAACACCTCATGTTGGAGAATCCTGTAGAGTCCCTGAGACACCTCCACATTCCAAGGTCTCCCAGGCCACCAAGCCACAGTAGGACTCATCTTCAGAGAGTCCATTTCAACTCTCCCCTCTGGGTAGCTCACCCAGGAGCCCGCAGATTGAGCCTGCCTTGTCCTGACTAAAGAGTGCGAATATGAGGTGGCGTTCCCAGGCATCCATGCTTAGACACCTGCTCTCGAGTCTTTCCATATGGGGCCTTTTGGAACCATCCAATAGGACTCGACTGTCGTGCAGAAGGTAACCTTCAGTTTTGGAGCAGTTCACAAATCCCATCGTAGGCAAAATTTTCTGGCCCCATGAAGCCCCCACACCCTTCAGGAAGAGGCCATGCTGGACAAAAACTCTAGCCTGAGGCACGTCTCATAGTTGACATGACCTCAGTGCAGGAGATCTCGATTCAGCCTCTGTAGAGTGGGCCTGCCGTGCCCTCGGTCCCAAACCTCACGCTAGCTTGTGTTTTCAGACTTCCTTCCTCACACTCCTGGCAAACAAGCCCTCCGGACTAGGAACTCCAGAACCAAAACCCAGCCCAGTGTCTGCCCAACGGAAGAAAAACGTTTCCCTGTGGGGCTCTCCAGAAAACCCAGATGAGGATCAACCTGCTCGGGCCTCGACGGTACCCGAACTGGATAGGCTGCTCTGGGCACTCATGCTCTGCCTGACACAGCCTGAAGCCAGACGTCCAGACAGACAAGGAGACAGCTGGCCGCACACCCAGCACTTCGGACACGCCATGGTCTTATGCCGTCACCTCATCCTAACCTTGGTTTTCAGATATCTGAACCTAGACATTATATCAATTCTCCACACAGCTGGGTATAGCAAGCACAAAACAGAACTCCTCCTTCCCCATGGCTGTCAAGGTTGCTCTTGGCATGGAGTCACACCTTCAGGGTGGGAGAAACCTTCATGGCCCCTGATGCCACGCCCAAAATTGAGTGCTGCTTGGGCACAAATTCACACTGTGACCCTCAGCATGAGCCCCATGTCAAAGAAAGGCCTGTCAGGGCCTGGACCAAGAGCCCATATATGGGGCTTGCCAAGCCCCTATGCACCCAATCCTCACCACGGTTTGAATTTTCCAGTCGCCCCGCCCATACCTGGAGCTCTGCTCTGGAATCCCTTTCTTGGAGAGACCCATGAGCCAGACAACACGACTCCACCCTTCCCAAAAAATGAGCCCAAACTCTGTGGAGCTGGGACAGATCCCCAGAGAGGGATACTCGTCCACAGTACCTGAGGCCACCGCTCCAATCCACGGCTATCCCGGACACAACATCCAGAGACAAAAGCCTGAAGGAACGCCTCCCACTCGCCCTTGTTTCAGAGGCCCAGGAGCTCCCTCTCGGGCTGTACATCCGGCCTGCCATACCCTAGGCGCCACTCATAAGCTGAGTTGGTGTATTCAGACTTCTGTGCCCACAGCCTGGACCCACACAACCTCCAGGCTAGGGCCTCTGGACCAAACAGCGAAAGATTGTGCCTGCCCTCTCCAAGGAAAGTGTGCCCAATCCATTGACCACAACCCTACAGGTTAGGGAAAAGCTCCAAGGTTTCTGAGGCCATCAATAGTATAGGCCACCCTGGACTAAGAGGGGCTCTCTGACACCAGCGGAGCAACTATCTCCACTTAGACTCTCAGACAGTGTCCCCAGAGACAGAAGGTTGAAATGGACAGGCCCCCAGGCCCTAATCTGAACCTTAGCTTTGGTTTCCATGTTTCCGTTCTCAGAGGACTGTTTTCGTAGACCAGCACATGGGGCTTTTCTGAGGCACCAAACCAAACCTCTCTCATCTCCACATGGGCAGCTTTCTTACTGGGATGTATCAAACACGTCAGGTAGGAGAGTTCCGCAGGGCCACTGAACAACCAGCACATTCCAAGGTCTCCATGGACCCAAACGCACATTATGACGCATCCTCAGGAGAGGCCATTTCAACTCAGCCCCCTGGGTCGCGTGTTCCAGAGGCAGCAGATCAAACATATCTTGTCGCTAATAGCCAATGGGAATGCGAGGCATGCTGTACAGGGATCCATCCTTCGAACCCTGCTCTCCAGTCCTTCCATATGGTATGTCCTGGAGCCATGCAACAGGACTCGAATGTCCCGCAGAAGGAAACCTTGTGGTTTGGGGCAACCTCCAAACTCAGCGTGGGAAAACTTCCATGGCTTCATGAGGCCCCCACTTCATGAAGGTGCCATCATGGACACATACTCCAGCCTCAGCCAACGTCTGATCCTCAGCCTGACTTCAGATGCAGGAGATTTTGATTCAGCCTCTGCAGAGTGGGCCTGCTCTGCCCTTGGCTCCAATCCTCACACTAGCTTGTGTTTTCAGACTTCCGTTCTCACACTCCTGGCCCACAAACCCTCCTTACTGGGAATCCTGTGGCCACAATGAAGCACTGTGCCTGCCTCCCAGGAGAAAAACATTGTCTATGGCGCTGCCCAGAAACCCCAAATGAGGATCAAACTGCTTGGCCCTCGGCAACACCCCAATTGCATAGGCTACCTTAAACAGTGATGCCTTGTCGCAAATAGCCTGAGCCCAGACCTTCCAACAGACACCGACACAGCTGGCTGCACACCCAGCACATTGGACCCGCCACTGCCTTAGGCCACCATCCATTCCCAACCTGGGTTTTCAGTCATCGGAACCTAGACCTTATCTCCAATCCCTGCACAGGGGGGAACCTGATGCACAAGTCAGAACCCCTCCTTCCCCATGGCAAGAAACCAGCTGCTGGCAGTGAGTCAAACCTTCAGTGTAGGAGAAAATGGCATGGCCCATGAGGCCACGCCCAAGCGTGAGGGCCGCCTTGGGCACAAACACACATTGTGACCCTCAGCGTGAGTACCTTATTCAAGTAACGCCTCTCAGTGACTGGACCAAGAGCCCGCATATGTGGCTTGCCATGCCCATAGGCACCCAGGACTAACTAGATGGTGTGTATTCCAGTTGAGGGAACCCACTGCTGTGCTCTAGAGTCCCTCTCCTGGGGGGTCCCCTGTGGCTGAAAACAGTACTCTTCATTCCCACAGAATGAACACAAACACTTGGGAGCTTGGACAATCCCCCGAGAGGAAGGCTCTTCCTCGGCCTTTGAGACAACCCCTACCCTGACCGGACACTGTAAACGCAACACCCAGAGACAAAATCCTGAGTGACTGCCTCCCACTTGCCCTACTTTGATATCCAGAGGATCTCCCCTCACGGGTTGGAGATCAGGCCTGCCATTACCTTTGCCCCTAGCTGAGCATAGTTTGCTTTTTCAGCCATCTGACCCCACAGCCCTGGCAAACACAGCCTCTTGGCTGGGTCCTCTGGAGCCATTCCACAGGACTATGCCTCCTGTCTCCTGGGAAACTGTGTCCATTCCTTTGGCCAAACACCTCCAGATATGAGAAACCTCAAGGCCCCCGAGGACATCCCACTACTGGGAGCCTCACTGGACTCACAGGGGCATTCGGACACAAGGTGAGCAGCTACCTCCACGAAGGCATGAACACAGATGTCAACAGAGATAGAAGGTTGAGCAGGACAGGCCCTTAGGCCCTAAACTCAACTCTTGCATGGTTCCCAGGTGTCACTCCTCAGAGGCTTTGGTTCGAAGAACAGGGTATGGGGCTTTCCTGAGGCACTGAACAGAACTCCTCTCATCTCCACATGGGAAGTTTCCTTGTTGGAGCCATGTCAAACACCTCATGTTGGAGAATCCTGCAGAGTCCCTGAGCCACCTCCACATTCCAAGGTCTCCCAGGCCACCAAGCCACAGTAGGACTCATCTTCAGGAGAGTCCATTCCAACTTTCCCCTCTGGGTAGCTCACCCAGGAGCCCGCAGATTGAGATTGCCTTGTCCCGACTAAAGAGTGGGAATATGAGGTGGCGTTCCCAGGCATCCATGCTTAGACACCTGCTCTGGAGTCTTTCCGTATGGGGCCTCTTGGAACCATCCAATAGGACTCGACTGTCGTGCAGAAGGAAAAACCTTGAGGTTTGGAGCAGTTCACAAATCCCATCGTAGGCAAACCTCCCTGGCCTCATGTAGCCCCCACACCCTTCAGGAAGAGGCCATGCTGGACAAGAACTCTAGCCTGAGGCACGTCTCATAGTTGACATGTCCTCAGTGCAGGAGATCTCGATTCAGCCTCTGCAGAGTGGCCCTGCCGTGCCCTCGGTCCCAACCTCATGGTAGCTTGTGTTTTGAGACTTCCTTCCTCACACTCCTGGCAAACAAGCCCTCCGGACTAGGAACTCCAGAACCACAACCCTGCCCAGTGTGTGCCCAACGGAAGAAAAACGTTTCCCTTTGGGGCTCTCCAGAAAACCCAGATGAGGATCAACCTGCTCGAGCCTCGATGGTACCCGATCTGGATAGGCTGCTCAGGGCACTCATGCTCTGTCTGACACAGCCTGAAGCCAGACCTCCAAACAGACAAGGAGACAGCTGGCTGCACACCCAGCACTTCGGACACGCCATGGCCTTATGCCGTCACCTCTTCCTAACCTTGGTTTTCAGATATCTGAACCTAGACATTATATCAATTCTCCACACAGCTGGGTATCGCAAGCACAAAACAGAACTCCTCCTTCCCCATGGCTGTAAAGCTTGCTCTTGGCATGGAGTCACAGCTTAAGGGTGGGAGAATCCTTCATGGCCCCTGATGCCACGCCCAAACTTGAGTGCTGCTTGGGCACAAATTCACACTGTGACCCTCAGCATGAGCCCCATGTCAAAGAAAGGCCTGTGAGGGCCTAAACAAGAGCCCCCATATGGGTCTTGCCAAGCCCCTATGACCCAATCCTCACCAGGGTTTGAGTTTTCCAGTCGCCCCACCTGTACCTGGGGCTCTGCCCTTGAATCCCTTTCTTGGAGAGACCCATGAGCCAGACAACACGACTCAACCCTTCCCACAAAATGACCCCAAACTCTTGGGAACTGGGACAAATCCCAGAGAGGGATACCCCTCCACAGATCCTAAGGCCCCCCTCCAATCCACGGCTATCCCGGACACAACATCCAGAGACAAAAGCCTGAAGGAATGCCTCCCACTCGCCCTTTTTTCAGAGGCCCCGGAGCTCCCTCTCGGGCTATACATCAGGCCTGCCATACCCTAGGCGCCACTCTTAAGCTGAGTTTGTGTTTTCAGACTTCTGTGCCCACAGCCTGGACACACACAACCCCCAGGCGAGGCCCTCTGGAGCCACAGCGAAAAATTGTGCCTGCCCTCTCCAAGGAAAGTGTGCCCAATCCATGACCACAACCCTACAGGTTAGGGAAAAGCTCCAAGCCCCTGAGGCCATCAATAGTGGAGGCCACCCTGGACTGAGAGGGGCTCTCTGACACCAGTGGATCAACTATGTCCACTTAGACTCTCAGACAGTGTCCCCAGAGACAGAAGGTTGAAATGGACATGCCCCCAGGCCCTAATCTGAACCTTTCTTTGGTTTCCATGTGTCCGTCCTCAGAGGACTGTTTTCGTAGACCAGCACACGGGGCTTTTCTGACGCACCAAACCAAACCTCTCTCGTCTCCACATGGGGAGCTTTCTTACTGGGGATGTATCAAACACTTTCAGGTAGGAGAGTTCCGCAGGGCCACTGAACAACCAGCACATTCCAAGGTCTCCATGGACTCCAAACGCACATTATGACGCATCCTCAGGAGAGGCTTTTTCAACACAGCCCCCTGGGTAGCGTGCCCCAGAGGCAGCAGATCAAACATATTTTGTCGCTTATGGCCAAGGGGAATGCGAGGCATGCTGTACAGTGATCCATCCTTCGAACCCTGCTCTCCAGTCCTTCCGTATGGTATGTCCTGGAGCCATGCAACAGGACTCGAATGTCCCGCAGAAGGAAATCTTGTGGTTTGGGGCAACCTCCAAACTCAGCGTGGGAAAACTTCCTTGGCCTCATGAGGCCCCCGCTTCATGAAGGTGCCATCATGGACACATACTCCAGTCTCAGCCAACGTCTGATCCTCAGCCTGACTTCAGATGCAGGAGATTTTGATTCAGCCTCTGCAGAGTGGGCCTGCTCTGCCCTTGGCTCCAATCCTCACACTAGCTTGTGTTTTCAGACTTCCGTCCTCACACTCCTTGCCCACAAACCCTCCCTACTGGGAATTCTGGGGCCACACTGAAGCACTCTTCCTGCCTCCCAGGAGAAAAACATTGTCTATGGTGCTGCCCAGAAACCCCAAATGAGGATCAAACTGCTTGGCCCTCGGCAACACCCCAATTGCATAGGCTACCTTAAACACTGATGCTCTTTCTCAAAAGCCTGAGCCCAGACCTTCCAACAGACACCGACACAGCTGGCTGCACACCCAGCACATTGGACCCGCCACTGCCTTAGGCCACCATCCATTCCCAACCTGGGTTTTCAGTCATCGGAACCTAGGCCTTATCTCCAATCCCTGCACAGGGGGGAACCTGATGCATAAGTCAAAACCCCTCCTTCCCCATGGCAAGAAACCTTGCTGCTGGCAGTGAGTCAAACCTTCAGTGTAGGAGAAAACAGCAAACCTGGCGGGCCTCATGAAGCCCCCATATCTTTCAAGGAGAGGCCATCATGGTCAAAAACTCTAGCTTGAAGCACGTCTCATAGTAGACATGACAGCAATGCAGGAGATCTTGATTCAGCCTCTGCAGAGTGGCCTGCCGTGCCCTCGGTCCCAAACCTCACGCTAGCTTGTGTTTTCAGACTTCCTTCCTCACACTCCTGGCAAACAATCCCTCCAGAGTAGGAATTGCAGAACCACAAGCCTGCCCAGTTACTGCCCACCGGTAGAAAACGTTTCCTTGTGGGGCTTTCCATAAAACCCAGATGAGGATCAACCTGCTCTTGCCTCGACGGCACTCAGATTTGATAGGCTGCTCTGGGCACTAATGCTCTGCCTTTCACAGCCTGAGGCCAGACGTCCAGACAGGCAAGGAGACAGCTGGCCACACACCTAGCACTTCTGACACGCCATGGTCTTATGCCGTTATCTCTTCCTAACATTGGTTTTCCGATATCTGAACCTAGACATTATATCAATTCTCCACACAGCTGGGTATAGCAAGCACAAAACAGAACTCCTCCTTCCCCATGGCTGTCAAGGTTGCTCTTGGCATGGAGTCACACCTTCAGGGTGGGAGAAACCTTCATGGCCCCTGATGCCACGCCCAAACTTGAGTGCTGCCTTGGGCACAAATTCACTCTGTGACCCTCAGCATGAGCCCAATATCAAAGAAAGGCCTGTCAGGGCCTTGACCAAGAGCCCTCATATGGGGCGTGCCAAGCCCCTATACACCCAATCCTCAACAGTGTTTGAGTTTTCCAGTCTCCCCCCTGTTCCTGGGGCTCTGCTCTGGAATCACTTTCTTGGAGAGACACATGAGCCAGACAACAGGACTCCACCCTTCCCACAAAATGACCCAAAACTCCTGTTAGCTGGGACACATCCCCAGAGAGGTTACTCGTCCACAGTCACTGAGGCCACCCCCTACAATCCACGGCTATCCTGGACGCATCCAGAGACAAAAGCCTGAAGGAATCTCGCCCTTGATTCACAAGCCAAGGAGCTCACTCTCTATCTGTACATCCGGCCTGCCATACCCTCGGCGCCACTCATAAGCTGAGTTTGTGTTTTCAGACTTATGTGCCCACAGCCTGGACCCACACACCCTCCAGGCTAGGGCATCTGGAGCCACAGTGAAAGATTGTGCCTGCCATCTCCAAGGAAAGTGTGCCCAATCCATTGACCACAACCCTACAGGTTAGGGAAAAGTTCCAAGGCCCCTGAGGCCATCCTGATAGTGTAGGCTGCCCTGGACTAAAAGGGGCACTCTGACACCAGCTGAGCCATTATCACCACTTAGACTTTCAGACAGTGTCCCCAGAGACAGAAGATTGAAATGGACAGGCCCTTGGGCTTTAATATGAACCTTAGCTTTAGTTTTCATGTGTCTGTCCTCAGAGGACTGGTTTCTTATACCAGCATATTAGGTTTTTCTGAGGCTCCAAACCAAACCTCTCTCGTCTCCACATGGAGTGCTTTCTTACTGGATCTGTATCAAACCCTTCTGGTCGGAGAATTCCGCAGGGCCACAGTACAACCATCACATTCCAAGGTCTCCATGGACAGAAACCCACATTATGACGCATCCTCAGGAGAGGCCATTTCAACTCAGCCCACTGGTTAGCTTGCCCCAGAGCCAGCAGAACAAACATATCTTGTCGTTAATGGCCAAAGGGAATGCAAGGCATGTTGTTCAGGGATCCATCCTTTGAACCCTCCTCTTCAGTCCTTCCGTATGGTTTGTACTGGAGCCATTCAACAGGACTCGACTGTCTCGCAGAAGGAAACCTTGTGTTTTGTGGCAACCTCCAAACTCAGCGTGGGAAAACTTCGTTGGCCTCATGAGGCACCTGCTTCATGAAGGTGCCATCAAGGGCACAATCCAACCTCAGCCAATGTCTGATCCTCAGCCTGACTTCAGATGCATGAGATATCCTTTCAGCCTTTGCAGAGTGGGCCTGCTCCCCACCTCACCCTATGTTTTGTTTTCAGACTCTACCCTAGCACTCCTGGCCCAAACCCTCATGATTGGGAATTCTGGTTCCAGAACGAAGCACTCTGCCTGCCCCCCAAAGAAAAACATTGTCTATGGCATTGCTCAGAAACCCCAAATGAAAATCAACCTGCTCAGCCCTCGGCAACACCCCAATTGCATAGGCTACCCTAAACACTATGCTCTGTCTTACATAGCCTGAGCCCAGACCTTGTGAGAGACATTGAGACAGTTGGCTTCACACCCAGCACATCGAACCTGCCATGGGTTAGGCCATTTCATCCCTTCCCATTAACCTGGGTGTCTTCCTGGAGGTATATTCTGAGGCTGGGTCAGACTATGCATTTTTTCTGGAGCTTCCTATGGAATTGGGGTGGTATTAGGGGCCTTGCAATTTTCTCTTAATCTAGTGGGTTGGGAAAATGAGACAGGCTGACATTCCTTGGGAGAGCTGGCCCAGTGCTGTTGTGTGTTCCTGGAGGCCCCATCCTGGAGGGCATATGGGTCAACACTCTGGGTCCAAAGTCTTCAGACACAAACTCGGGTAAGAGTTAAGCTCGAGGTGATGGCAGACCCAATCTGTAGACCCTGAGCGAAGCATCTCCAGATATGAAATTCGGACGGCTGTGAGGCAGGAGCACAGTCTTTTCTGTCTGACTTGTTTGTCTATGATGGCCACGAAATGGAGGGGTGGCCTCATGGGTCCATGTGAGATTCTACCTCTCTGGGAATTCTGCTCGGCACCCAAGAGTTTGGTGTATTTCCGGGGGATGGGAGGAGCGCAGTTTTATGAGTCAGGGATCCCGTCCAAACAGCCATTCCAGAGATGGGTCCTGGGTTCTGGAGCCTGGATCACCGCAACAAGGCTTAGGATTTGGGCCTAGGGTCCTGCTCTATGTTTTCCTGGTACAGCTCCCGAGTGTTCTTGTTGGAAATGGGTCTCATTCTGAGGGTCACAATGCCTGTTTTTGCCCAGATGCCCATGCTGAGTGGGTGTGACCTCATGGGCTATGCACTTGGCTCCCACTCTGAGGGTTGGACTGCCATCTCAACATTCAGTTTTCCTGCCATGGGGAAGGAGGTGTACTTTTTTATGCTTCAGGTTCCCCCATGGGCAGGAATTTGAGCTAAGTTCTGGGACAGGGGCCTGAATACCCAGTTCACTTTGAGATGAGGTCCTCGGGCCAAGGCAGGACCCACCTGCAGAAAATGAGGCCTGCTTTCTGGGTGGCTGTCAGGAGCTCGGGCTCGAGCTGTGTCAGACAGAACATTCGTGGAGAGTTCGGCCTATGATATTGGGGTGCTTTTGAGAGCTGTGCAACTGGATCCTCATGGGGGATTTTTGCACAGACTCTTTTTTCACTTCTTCTATCTGGTGAGCAGGCAGATGGCTGCATTACGGCTCCAGAATATCCAAGTTGGAGGGTTTGCAGGCGAGGAGTGTGAGGACAGAAGTATGAAAACATAAGCTACGGTTACGCTCAGTGCCGAGCACATGTCTATTCCAATGTACAGCAGTTGTTTCGAGATCTTCAGCACCTGGGCGAGGGGAAGATGTCTGCTCACGCTGGAGTTTGTATCCATGATGGCCAACAAATGGTGGGGAGGCCTCAAGAATTCTTGGAGGTTTTTCCATGCTGGAGCTTGTGAGCTTCTCCAAACATCAAGGTGTCCTACTAAGGGACAGCAGAAGTCTTCTTACAGGGATCCAGGGTCCCCCATATGGAAGATTCGATAGCAATGCTCTCTGAATGGAGGCCTGGGAAGCCAATCTCTTGTTACCATTGCAGCTGAGGAACAGGGTAAGCTTGAACCAATGACACTGATTCCAAGTTCCAAGTGATTTGCGTTGATGGAAGTTCTCAGTCTAACAGGTCCCAATGCTGCTTGGTGTCCAAGGAGACCTTAGAATGTGGTGGCGGCTCGCTGACCATTGAGGATTCACTATCCTTAGGATTAGACCCAGTACCCAGGAGCCAGGTTTCCTTCTTGGGACAGGAGGTGTGCTCTTGTATGGCTCACGGACCACAGGTTGGACCATATGCTTGAATTTCCAGAACAGCCCTCTAGGGAGAGAGACCTCAAAACATAAGCTAGGGTTCTGATGAGGTTTTAGGGCCATGGAAGTTTCAATCTTCGGACTAAGTGCCATTGGCCTGCATGTCATCCTGGAGGTAGGTGCTGAGGCTGTGTCAGGCTGTGCACTTTTTCCAGAGTGGCCTATGATATTGGGGTGCAGTCAGGGGCCTTGCAGTTTTATCCTAATCTGGACATTTTGGGAAACTGAGATGGGCAGGGTTTCCTCAGGAGAGCAGGGCCATTGATGTAATGTGTTTCTCGAGGCCCCATCCTGTAGGTCATGTGTGTCAGGACTTTGGGACCAAAGACTTTAGACACAATCTCGGATAAGAGATAGGAGTGAGGTGATGGCAGTCCGAATCTGAAGACCCTGAGGGAAGCTCCTCGGGATTTGAAATTCAGGTGGCTGGGAGGGAGGAGCACAGGCTTTTCTGTCTGGATTGTGTGTCTAGGATGGCCACTAAATGGAGGGGTGACCTCATGTGTCCATGGGATATTCTTCCACTCTGGTGATTCTGCTTGGCACCCAAGAGTTTGATTTCTTTCTGGGGAAGAGGAAAAGACTGTATTCCATCTCTGGGATCCTGTCCAAACAGGGATTCCAGAGATGGTTTCTGGGTCCAGACACTGGGAAAACTTAACCAAAGCTTCGATTTGGGTTCCTGGTCCAGATCCCAAGGGGGATCTTTGGAAAGGGGTCTCATTCTGAGGGTCACAATGCCTGTTTGTGCCCAGCTGCCCATCCTGTGTAGGCGTGGTCTCATGGACCATGCACCTGGTTCCCACTCAGGGTTGTACAGCCATCTCAACATTCAGTTTTCTGGCCATGGGGAAGGAGGAGCACTCTTTTGTGCTTCCGAGTCCCCTATGGGCAGGAATTTGAGCTAAGTCTGGGACAGGTACCTGAATATCCAGGTTGCTTCAAGATGATGGCCTCGGGCCAAGGTGGGACCCACCTGGAGGATATGGGGCCCACTATCTGGGTGGCTGACAGGAGGTCGGGGATCAGGCGATGTCAGACAGACAATTTATGCAGAGGTCGGTCTATTATATTGGGGTGCCATTGAGGGCCGTGCAGGAGGATCCTCATGTGGGTTTCTGCGAAGACCCATAGGGCACTTCTTCTTTCTGGTGGGCAGGCAGAAAGCTGCACTGTGGCTTCAGAATTCCCAATATGGAGGGCTTGTAGGCGAGGAGTGTGAAGACAGAAGTCTGAAAACACAAGCCACGGATAAGCTCAGTGCCGACCACAGGACCATTCCATTGTGCAGTGGTTGTTTCGAGATTTCCAGCACCTGAGTATGGGCGAGGGTCAGATGTCTGCTCACGCTGGGTTTGCATCCATGATGGTCAACGAATTGTGGGGTGGCCTCAAGAATTCTTGGAGATTTTCCCAAGCAGGACCTTGTGAGCTGCTCCAAACAGCAAGGTGTCCTAATGTGGGACAGGGGAAGTCCGCTTACAAGGCTCCAGGGTCCCCCATATAGAAAGATTCGACAGCAGAGGTCTCTGAATGGGGGCCTGGGAAGTCTTCCTTGCATGACCATTGCAGCTGAGGAACATTGCAGGCTTGATCTGCTGGTTTTTGTTCAAATTTCCAAGTGATCTAAGTTGACGGATGTTCTCAGTCTAATGAGTCACAATGCTGCTTGGTGTCCAGGGAGACCTTAGAATGTGGTGGTGAGGGTGCCTGGGTGGCTCACTGGGCTAAGCCGCTGCCTTCGGCTCAGGTCATGATCTCAGGGTCCTGGGATTGAGTCCCGCATCGGGCTCTCTGCTCAGCAGGGAGCCTGCTTCTTCCTCTCTCTCTCTCTGCCTTCCTCTATGCCTACTTGTGATCTCTCTCTGTCAAATAAATATATAAAATCTATATAAAAAAAAAGAATGTGGTTGTGGGTCTGTGGCCATGCAGGATTCTCCTACCTGAGGGTTAGACCCAGTTCCCAGGAGCCAGGTTCCCTTCTCGGGACAGGAGGGGTTCTCTTGTATGGCTCAGGGACCACATGTCGGATCATATGTTGGATTTCAAGACCAGGCCTCTGGGCACAGAGGCCTGAATATCTAGGCTAGGGTTCTTATGAGGTTGTAGGGGCATGTCATCCTCGACCTTCGGACTTAGGGACTTTGACCTGTGAGTCTTCCTGGAGGTAGATGCTCAGGCTGTGTCAGACTGTGCATTTTTTCCAGAGTGGCCTATGAAATTGGGGTGGGCTCAGGGGCCTTGCAGGCTTTTCCTAATCTGGAGGGTTTGTGCAACTGAGACTGCAGAATTTCATCCAGAGATCAGGCCCAGTGATGTAGTGTGGTTCTGTCAGCCCCATCCTGCAGGGAATGTGGTTAAGGGCTCTGGGACCAAAGTCTTCAGACACAAAATTGTGTATCAATTAGGAGGGAGGTGATGGCAGCCCCGATCTGCAGACGCTGAGGGCAGCTCCTCAGGATTTGAAATTCGTGTGGCTGGGAGGCAGGAGCAAAGGCTTTTCTGTCTGGATTGTGTCTAGGATGGCCTTGGAATGGTGGTGTGTCCTCATGTGTCCATGGAATATTCTACCTCTCTGGGGATTCTGCCCAGCACCCAAGAGTTTGGTGTCTCACTGAGAAGGAGAGAGCGTGGTTTACTGTTTCACGGTTCCCGTCAACACAGGGATTCCAGAGATGGGTTATAGGTCCCTGTGCCTGGATAACCCTACAAAGGCTTAGTATTTGGGCCTAGAGGCTTGACTGCCTGGCTCTGTGGGGCTTTGGTTCAGCTCCCATGGAGACTTGTTGGAAATGGGTCTCAGGGTAAGGGTCACAATGCCTGTTTGTGCCCAGATGCCCATCCTGAGTGGGCATTGGCTCTTGTTCCATGCACCTGGATCCCAATATGAGGGTTGGACCACCATATCAACATTTAATTTTCCTTCTATGAGGAAGGAGGAGTACTCTTTTGTGCTTCAGATTCCCCCATGCACAGTAATTTGAGATATGTTCTGGGACTGGTACGTGAATAACCAGGTTGGTTTGAGATGAAGGACTCAGGTCAAGGCAGGTCACACCTGCCAGATATGGGTCCCGCTATCTAGGTGGCTACCAGGAGGTCGGGGCTCGAGCTGTGTCAGACAGAGCATTAGTTCACAAGGTGGCCTATGATATTGTGGTGCTATAGAGGGCTGTGCTGGTGGAACCTTATATGGAGTTTCACGCAGACCCATAGGGCACCTCTTTTTTCTGGTGGGCAGGCAGAAGGCTGCATTGTGGCTCCCAAATTCCCAATATGGGGGACTTTAGGCGAGGAGTGTGAGAACAGAAGGCAGAAAACACAATCTATGCTTAATCTCAGTGCCGAGAACATGGCCGTTCCAATGTGCAGTGGTTTTTTTCGAGATCTCCAGCATCTGAGTACAGGCGAGGGTCAGATGTCTGCTCATGATAGAGTTTGTATCTATCGTGGCCAACAAATGAAATATCCAGCACCTGAGTAAAGGTGGATTTCAGATGTTTATGCACACTGGATTTTGTGTCTCTGATGACCGAATGGAGGAGTGGCATCAAGAGGCTGATGCATGTGAGATGCTCCAAACAGCAAGGTTGTTTTTTCTACTGGACAGTTAGAGTCTGGTATGTTTTCTGCAGGGCCCCCCATGTGAAAAGTATGGGTAGCAGAGCCCTTCCACATGGATGCCTGGAAAGCACACCTCCATTGACCAATGCAGCTGAGGAACATGCAGGTTCTTTACGGTGCTTCTGGGGCGAAGCACCAAGGTCTTGAGTTGACATGGAATCTCTTGAAGATGGGTTACAATGCTGGTTTTTTTTTTACCAGGTAGATCTTAGAATGTGTTGGTGGCTAAGGTGCCTGCAGGATTCTCCTACCCTGAGGGTTTAACACAGGTCGAAGAGCACGGTTACCTTCTGGGGACAGGAGATGTAGTGTTTTGTGGCTCAGGGACCACATGCCGTATCATAAGTTCCTATTCAAGAACAGGCCTCTGAAGACAGATGCCCGACAACTAATCTAGGGTTCCAATGAGTCCCAGGGGCATGAGAGGTTCAATCTTCAGACTTAGGACAGTTGACTTGGGTGTCTGCCAGGATGTAGGTGATCAGGGCGTTTCAGACTGTGCACTTATGTCCAGAGTAACCTCCAATATTGGGGTGGCCACAGGGGCCTTGAATGTTTCAACCAACTCTGGAGGGTTTGGTTAACTGACATGCACAATTTCCATGGGGATGGCAAGCACAGTCCTGTGGTGTGGCTCCAGAGACTCCACCCTGGAGGGCATGTGAGCCATGGTTCTGGGAGGGAAGTCTGCAAACACAAACTCGGGTTAGGTTTAGTGGCTAGGTTATCACAGGGCAATGTGTAGACCTGGAAGGCTACTCGTCAGGAACAGTAAGTAACTGGAATGACCCGAAGGCGGAAGCACAGGGTTTTATATCTGGATTGTGTGTCTAGGGTGACGTCAGAATGTAGCTGTGGCCTCATGGGTCCATGGGAGATTTTTCCTCTAAGGATACAGGCGGCTCCCAATATTTTGATGACTTTTTGGTATGGGAAGACTGCTATTTTCGATCTTAGGTGTGCCCCAAAACAGAGATTCCAGAGATGGGCTCTGGGTCTAGGCGCCTGGAAAATCCCACCAAGGGTTGGGATTTGGGCTTATGGGCAGACCAGGCCTGCAATGCAGGATCTTGGTGGTGCAACTGAGAGGGCTTGTTTGGAAACATGCTCAGGCTGAGCATTACAATGCCTGTTTGTGCTCAGGGTGGCCCTCAGGAGTGGGCGTGGTCCCATTGTCCATTTTCTGGCTCCCACACTGAGGGATGGACACACATTCCAATGTCCAGGTTTCCAGCCATGGGGAAGGAGGAAATATCTATTGTGCTTCATGTTCCCCCATAGGCAGGGATTACAGCAAAGGTCTGGGGACAGATGCCTGAATACCAAGGATGCATAGAGATGACAGATTTGGGCCATGGCCGTTCTCACATGCTGGATATGGGCCCCGCTCTCTGGGTGGCTGACACGAGGTCTGGGCTCAGGCTGTGTCAGACACAGCACTAGTGGCCAGAGAAGTCTATATATTGGGGTTCTCTCCAGGGCCGAGTAAATTGATCCTCATGTAGGGTTTCTGGCGAGACTCACGAAGCACTTCTTTCTGTGGGGCAGGCAGAATGCTGCCTTATGGATCCAGAATTCCCTATCAAGAGGGTTTGGGGACAAATAGGGTGAGAATGCAATTGTAAACACCAGCTATGCTTAAATTGAGTGCCATGCGGAAGTCAGTTTCAATGTGCAGCAGCTTATACGAGATATCCAGCACCTGAGTAAGGGCAGATGTCAGATATTTGCTCACACTGGAGTTTGTGTCTAGGATGACGACTAATGGAGGGGTGGCTTCAGGAGGCAATGGAGGATTACCCACGCTTAAGATTGTGAGATGCTCCAAACAACAAGGTTTCCTTCTAATGGACAGGAGGAGTCTGTTTTTTTTTCCTCCAGGGTCCCTCAAGTGGAAGTTTGCGTAGCAGAGCCCTCCCGCATGGATGACTGGAAAGCACACGTCCAATGACCATTGCAGCTGAGGAACATGACAGGTTCGTTTTGGTGGTTCTGGTGCCAAGTACCAAGGCCTTGAGTTGACTTGGAATCTCTTACAGATGTGTCCCAAAACTGGTTTGTTACAAGGGAGGTCTTAGAATGTATTGGTCACTATGGGCCACGCTGAGGGTTTGGCACAGGTTTCCATCTTGGGAGAGGAGATGTTCTGTTTTGTGGCTCAGGGTACATATGTTGTATCCTGACTTGGTATTCAAGAACAGGCCTCTGAGGATTGATGCTGGCAACCTAATCTAGAGATCCAATGATGTCCTTGGTGCCCATCAGGTTCAATTTTCTTACTAAGGACCATTGATATGGTTGTCTGACTGGATGTAGGTGATCATGGTGTTTCAGACTGTGCATTTGCATCCAGAGCCACTTCCAATATTGGGGTGGGCTCAGGGGCCTTGCAGGTTTCTCCTAACTTGGAGGCTTTGGGGAACTGTGATGGGCACAGTTTCCTTGGGGATGGCAGGCCCAGTCCTGTGGTAAGGCTTCAGAGACCACCTCCTTGAGGATATGAGAGCCATGGTTTTGGGAGGGAAGTCTGCAAACACAAATTTGGGTCAGGGATAGTGGCAAGGTGATGGCAGGTCCAATGCATAGACCTAGAAGGCATCACGTCAGGAACTGTAATTAGGGTGACTGAAAGCTGGTAGCACAGGCTTTTCTATCTGGATTGTGTGTCCAGCATGGGCTCTGAATGTAGACGTGGTCTCATGGTTCAATGGGAGACTTTTCCTCTCTAAGGATCCTGGTGGATCTCCATAGATTGGTGGTTTTTCAGAGAAGAAAAGAGTGCTCTTTTCCATCTTAGGGGTGCTCCAAAACAGGGAAGAATGCTGTTTTCCAACTTAGGCTTATGCCAAAACAGGGATTCCAGAGACGGGCTCTGGGTCTGGGTGCCCGGATATCCCACCAAGTGTTAGGATTTGGGCCTAGGGGCATTCCAGGCCTGCAATGCAGGATCCTAATGGTGTAACAGAGAGGGCTTGTTTGAAAGCATGCTCAGGCTGAGGGTCATCATGCCTCTTTGTGCCCAGGGGGGCCCTCAGGAGAGGGCGTAGTCTCATTGGCCATATAGCTGGATCCCAATTTGAGGGTTGGACACCCATTGCAACAGCCAGGCTTCCTGCAATGGAAAGAGGAGTTCTCTATTGTGCTTCAGGTTCCCCCATTGGCAGGGTTACAGGAAAGGTCTGTGGAAAGTTGCCTTAATACCAAGGATGTGTACAGATGACAGGCTAAGAATTCCCAGGTAACAAAACAGCATTGTTACCCATATTCATGACATTCCATGTAAAAATAAGCCCTTAGTACTTCGCCCCAGAGCCACCAGAATGAACTTGCCATGTTCCTAAGCTGCAATGGTCAGTGGAGGTGTGGTTTCCAGGCAACCATACGGGGGTGCTCTGCTACACAAACTTTGCAATTGGCTGGGACCCTTGAGACAAAAAAACAGAATGCCCCTGTCCGGTAGAAGGAAACCTTCTGTTTGGAGCATCTCACAAGCCCCACCGTGGGAAATCCTCCATTTCCTCTTGAAGCCACCACTCCATTTGTCAGTCATCATAGACACAAACTCCAGCATGAGCAAACATCTGACATCTGCCCTTACTCAGGTGCTGGATTTCAATTCGATCGCTGCACACTGGAACTGCCTTTAGTTTGACTGAATTAAGCCATAGCTTGGGTTTACAATTCCATCCTCAGCCTACTGGTCCACAAGCCCTATTGTGAGGGAATTCTGGAGCTACAACACAATATTCTGCCTTCCCCATAGAAAGAAAAAGGGCCTGGAGAGTCTGCCCAGAAACTCCATATGATGGTCAATCTTCTCGGTGCTAGACGGAAAACTGATTCATAGGCTGCCCTGGGCACTAGTGCTGTGTCTGACATAGCCGGAGCCAGGACCTAGTGTCAGCCACTGAGAGATCAGGGCCCATATACAGCATGTGAGACCAGCTATGGCCCAAGTCTGTCTTCTCTTCTATTCTTGGTATTCAGGCATCTGTACCCACACCTTTGCTGAAATCCTTGCCATTGGGGGAACCTGAAGCACAATAGAGAACTCCTCCTTCCCCATGGAAGGTATTCTGACAGTTGGGATAGTTGCTCAACCCTCAAAGTGGAAGGCAGCTCCATGGCCAAGGAGATCATGTGCATTCATGATGGCTTCCCCGGGCACAAGCAGGCATTGTGACCTCAGCCTGAGCATGCTTTCAACCAAACGCTCTCAATTGCATCTCTGGGACCCCGAATTGCAGGCCTAGTACACACCTAGGCCCAAATCCTAACCCTGGTGGGATTTTACAGGGGCCCAGACACAGAGCCCATCTCTGGAATCCCTATTTTGGGGGACCCTTAAGATGGAAAACAGCACTCTTCCCTTCCCCGAGATAGTCACCAAACTCTTGGTAGCCACCAGGATCCTTGAGTGGAAAAATCTGCCATAGACCCATGAGAACACACCTGCATTCCGAGGCCATCCTGGACATACAATCCAGATACATATCATGTGCTATCACCTTTGAGTCATCGGATTTACAGTTCCTGACGAGCTGCCTTCCAGGTCTATGCATTGGGCCTGCAATCACCTTGCCATTAACCTAAACTGAGTTTGTGTTTGCAGACTTCCTTCCTAAAACCATGGCTCACATGACCTCCAAGTTCTGGCATCTGAAGCCACATCACAAGACTGTGCATGAGATCCTCAAGGAAACTGTGCCCATCACTTTTGCCCGATACCTTTAGATTAGGAGAAACCTGCAAGGCCCCTGAGCGCAGCCAAATAATGGAGGCCGCTCTGGGCACAAATGCACAGTCTGAGACACCCTGATTACCTCCATACAGGCAGACACCCAAGTCAATGCTCCTGAGTCAGAAGATTGAACCTGACATGCCCCGAGGACTTCATTGGCACACTAGATTAGGTTTACAGGTATCTGTCATCAGAGGCCTGCTCTGGAATATCAACTTATGATAAAATATATAGTCCCTGAGCCACAGAACAGAATATATCCTCCCCAAAAAGGAAGCCATGCTCCTGGAATTGTGTCATACCCTTAGGGTATTTGGATCCTGAATGGCCCCTTAGCAACCAGCACATTCTGATATTCCTGGTAACAAACCATCATTGTGCCCCATCTTCATGAGACTCCATGTCAACTTAAGGTCTCGATATATTGCCCCAGAGCCACCAGAATGCACCTGCCATGTTCCTCAGGTGCAATGGTCAATTGAGGGGTGATTTCCAGGCATCCCTGTGGAGTTCTCTGCTACAAAACTTTCCACATGGAGAAACCGGAGAAAACAAACCAGACTTCTCCTGTCCGGTAGAAAGAAACTTTGCTATTTGGAGCATCTCACAAGCCCCAGCATGGGAAATCCTCCATGGCCTCTTGACGCCACCCTTCCATTTGTGGGTAATCACAGACACAAACTCCAGTGTGAGCAAACATCTGACATCCACCCTTACTCAGGTGCTGGATATTCGAAACGGCAGCTGCACACTGGAACTGCCTTTTGCTTTTCACTGAACTTAACCATAGCTTTGTATTACTATTCTATCCTCACCACACTGGTCCACAATATCTCTTGATAGGGAATTCTGGAGCCACAACGCAGTATTCTGCCTTCCACATAGAAAGAAGAAGGACCTGTTGAGTCTGCCCAGAAACCTCACATGAGGATCAATCTACTCAGACCACGAGGCAACCCTGATTAATAGATTTCCCTGACCACTAGTGCTGTGTCTGACAGAGTCTAAGCCCCGACCTCGTGTCAGCCACCCAGAGGTGAGGGCCCATATTTAGCATGAGAGATCGGCCATGGCCCTGGGCCATCATCTGTACCCATCCTTGGTATCCAGTCATCTGTCCCCCAAACTTTGCTGGAATTCCTGCCAATGGCAAACCTGAAACACAATAGAGAACACCTCCATCCCCATGGCAGGTATATTGGTTGTCCAACCCTCAGCGTGGGAGCCAGCTGCATGGCCAAGGAGACCATGCCCACTCCTGAGGGCCGACATGGGCACAGGCAGGCATGGTGATCCTCAGCCTGAGCATGTTTTCCAACAAACACTCTCAGTTGCTCCTCCAGTACCAGCATTGCAGGTCTGGTATGCCCCTAGGCCCAAATCCTAACCCTTGGTGGGATTTTCCAGGTGCCCAGACCCAGAGTTCGTCTCAGAATCCCTGTTTGGGGCACCATTAAGATGGAAAACAGCACTCTTCCCTTCCCTGAGAAAGGCACCAAACTATTGGGAGCCACCAGGATCCTTAGAGAGAAAAAATCTCCCATGGACCCATGAAAACAAACCTGCATTCCGAGGCCATCCTGTCCACACAATCCAGAGAGAAAAGTCTTTGCTACCGTCTTCGAGTCATCCTATTTACATTTCCTGACGAGCTGCCCTCCATGTCTATGCATTGGGCCTGTGATCATCTCGACACTAACCCTAACCCCAGTTTGTGTTTGCCGACTTCTCTCCCAAAACCATGGCTTACATGCCCACCAAGATGTGGTCCCTTAAGCCACATCACAGGAAAGTTCCTGCCATCCCCAAGAAAACTGTGCCCATCAGGTTGTCCAAACCCTCCAGATTAGGAGAAACCTGCCAGGAACCTGAACCCACCCCAATATTGGAGGTTGCTCTGGATGCAAACGTGCAGTCTGAAACACCCTGAGCACCTCCATCGAGGCAGAAAGCCAAGTCAATGGTTCTGAGTCAGATGATTGAGCCTGACATGCCCCTAGAACTTCACTGGAACCCTAGATTGGGTCTTCAGACATCTGTTCTCAGAGTCCTGTTCTGGAATACCAAGTTATGATACAACATGTGGTCCCTGATTCCCACAACAGAACATCTCCTGTCTCCAGAAGGAAAATGTGCTCTTGGATCTATGTCCAACTTTCAGGGTAGATGGATCCTGCATGACCCATTAGCCCCAGCACCTTCTATGGTCTCCCTGGTAACAAACCAGCATTGTGACCCAACTTCCTGAGACTTGATGCCAACTCAAGGTGTTGGTACTTTGCCCAAGAGCCATGAAACGAATCTGCCATGTTCCTCAGGTACAAAGGTCAATGGACGTGTGCTTTCTAGGCATCCAAGATGTAGTTCTCTGCTACACAAAAATTCCACATAGGGAACCCTAGAGCAAACAAATAAGACTGCTCCTGTCAGGTTGAAGGAAACCTTGGTTGTTTGGAGCATCTCACAAGCCCCAGCCTGGGAAGTCCTCCACATTCTCTTGATGCCAACCCTCCATTTGTTAGTCATCATAGACACAAATTCCAGCATGAGCAAACATCTGACATCTGCTCTTACTCAGGTGCTGGATATTCGAATCAGTCACGCACACTGGAAATACCTTTCACTTGACACTGTATTCTTGCATAGTTTGGTTTTACAATTCCATCCTCACCCTACTGGACTGCAAGTCCTCTTGAGAGGGAATTAGGGAGACAAAACGCAACATTCTGCCTTCCCCATAGAAAGAAGAAGGGCCTGGTGAGTCTGCCCAGAAACTCCCCATGAAGATCAATCTACTTGGCCCTCGAGGGAACCCCGATTTATACTTTGCGCTGGCCACTAGCGCTGTGTCTGAGAGAGCCTGAGCCCCAACCTCGTGTCAGCCACCCAGAGTGTGGGGCCCTTATCCAGCATGTGGGACTGGCCATGGCCCAGTCATCTCTACCCATCCTTGGTATTCCGCCAACTATCCCAGACCTTTGCTGGAATCCCTACCAGTGGGGGAACCTGAAGCACAATTGAGAACTCCTCCTTCCCCATGGCAGGAAGCCTGGCTGTTGCTATGGGTGCCCAACCCTCAGAATTAGAACCAGGTGCATGGCCAATGAGACAACGCCCAATCATAAGGGCCGCCTGAGCCAAAGCAGGCATTGTGTCCCTCAACCTTAGCATGCATTCAAACAAATGCTCTCAGTTGTTTCTGCAGGGTCCCGCATCGCAGGCCTGGTATGCCCTTAGGACCAAATCCTAACACTTCGTGGGATTTTCCATGCCAACATAACCAGAGCCCGTCTCTGGAATCTCTGTTTTGAAGCACCCCTATGATGGAAAACAGCAATCTTCCCTCCCCTGAGAAAACTATTAGGAGCTGCCAGGATGCGTAGAGAAAAAAAATCTCCCAGGGCTCCATAAGACCACACCTTCATTCCGAGGCCATCCAGGACACAAAATCCAGATACAAGAGACTGTGCTACCACCTTCGAATCACCTGGTTTACAGTTCCAGACGAGCTGCCCTACAGATCTACGCATTGGGCCTGTGATCACCTCGCCATTAACCCTACCCCAAGTTTGTGTTTGCAGACTTCTTTCCCAAAACCATGGCTCACATGCCCTCTATGATGGGTCTCTGTAGCCACACCACAGGAAAGATCCTGCTATCCCCAATGAAACTGTGTCCATCACAGTTGCCCAAACCCTCCAGATTAGGAGAGACCTGCAAGTCCCCTGAGCCCAGTCCAATATTGGAGGCCACTCTGGACACAAATGCACAGTGTGCAACACCCTGATCACCTCCATCCAGGAAGACACCCAAGTCAATGGTCCTGAGTCAGAAGATTGGTCCCTGAACCCCACAATAGAATATCTCCTGTCCCCAGATGGAATTCGTGCTCTTCAACTTGTGTCAAGGGTCGGGGTATATGAATTATGCACAGCCCCTTAGCCCCCAGCACATTCTAAGATCTCTCTGGTAACAAACAAACAGCATTGTGATCCATCTTCATGAGATTCCATGTCACTTCAAGTCCTTGGTAATTCGCCCCAGAGCCACCAGAATGAACCTGCCATGTTCCTCACCTGATATGGTCAGTGGAGGTGTGCTTTCCAGGCATCCATGTGGGAGTGCTCTTCTACTTATTCTTTCCACATGTGGGACCCTGGAGCAAACAAACCAGACTGCCACTGACCAGTAGAAGGGAACCCTCTGTTTGGAGCATCTCAGAAGCACCAGCAGGAGAAATCCTTCATGGCCCTTGACACAACCCCTCCATTTGTCAGTCATCATAGACAAAAACTCCAGCATGAGAAAACATCTGAAATCTGCCGTTATTTAGATTCTGCATTTTCTTTTCCACTACTGCACTCTGGAACTGCGTTTCACTTGACACTGAATTTAACAATAGCTTGGGTTTAGAATTCCATCCTCAGCCTCCTGGTCTGCAAGCCCTCTAGAGAGGGAATTTGGAGCCACAAGGCAACATTCTGCATTCCCACTAGAAAGAAATAGGGCCTGGTGAATCTTCCCAGAAACTCCACATGAGGATCAATCTACTTGGCACTCGATGGAACCTTGATTTATAGGCTGTCCTGGGCACTAGTACTAGTACTAGTACTAGTACTGTGTCTGACAGAGCCTGAGCCAAGACCTAGTTTCAGGCACCCAGAGATATGAGCCCATATCCAGCATGTGAGATTGGCCAGGGCCCAATTACATCATCTCTACCCATCCTTGGTATTCAGGCACCTGTCCCCAGACCTTTTATGTAATCCCTACCAATGGGGTAACCTAAAGCACAATAGAGAACTCCTCCTTCCCCATGGTAGGAATACTGGCTGTTGATATGGGTGTCCAAACCTCAAAGTGGGAGCCAGCTGCATGGCCAAGGAGACAATGCCCACTCATGAGGGCTGCCCTGGGCACAAGTAGCCATTGTAACCCTCAGCTTGATCAAGCCTTCAAAAAAATGCTCTTAGTTGCACCTCCAGGATCCTGCATTGCAGGCCTGATATGCCCTTAAGCCCAAATCCTAACACATCATAGGATGTTCCATGTGCACATACCCAGAGCCCGTCACTGGAATCCCTGTTTTGAGGCACCCCTAAGATGGAAAACAGCACTCTTCACTTCCCTGAGAAAGCCACCAAACTAATGGGATCCCCCAGGATCCTTGAGAAGAAGAATCTCCCATGGTCCCATGAGTCCACACCTGTATTCCGAGGCCAGCGTGGATATGCTATCCAGATACAAGAGACTGTGCTACTGGCTTCGAGTCACCTGATTTACAGTTCCTGACGTGCTGCCCTCCAGATATTTGGATTGGGGCTGTGAACACCTCTCCATTAACCTTATCCCGAGTTTGTGTTTGCAGATCTCTCTCTAAAAACCATTGCTCACATGTCCTCGAGGATGGGGCCCCTAGAGTCACACCACAAGACTGTGCTTGCCATCCCCAAGGAAACTGGGCCCATCACAGTTGCCCAAACCCTCCTGATTAGGAGAAACCTGGAAGGCTCCTGAGCACATCCCAATATTGGAGGCTGCTCTGGATGCAAATGCACAGTCTGAAACACCCTGATCACCTCCATCCAGGCAGACACCCAAATCAATGGTCCTGAGTCAGATAATTGAACCTGACATGGCCCTAGGACCTCATTGGAAGAGGGATTAACTTTTCAGGCACCTGTCCTCAGAGGCCTCTTCTGGAATACCAACTTATGATACAAATTATGGCCCCTGAGCCCCAGGGTGGGAAATCCTCCATGGCCTCTTGACGCCACCTCTCCATTTGTTGGTCATCATAGACACAAACTCCAGCCTGAGCAAACATCTGACATCCGCCCATATTCAGGCGCTGATATTGGAATCAGCTGCTGCACACTGGAACTGCCTTTCGCTTTGCAATGAATTTAAGCCTAGCTTCAGACTACAATTTCATCCTCACCCTACTGGTCTGCCATATCTCTTGATAGGGAATTCTGGAGCCACAACGCAACATTCTGCCTTCTTCATAGATAGAAGGACCTGGTGAGTCTGCCCATAAACTGCACATGAAGATCAATATACTCAGCCCAGGAGGGAACCCCTATTTATAGTTTGCCCTAGCCACTAGTGCTGTGTCTGACAGAGCCTGAGCCCCTACCTCGTGTCAGCAACCCAGAGGGTGGGGCCCACATTAACCATGTGAGACCGGCCATGGCCCAGGGCTGTCATTACTACCCATCCTTGGTATTCAGGCATCTGTCCCCTAGATCTTAGCTGGAATCCCTACCAATGGGGGGACCTGAAGCACAATAGAGAATTCATCCTTCGCCATGGCAGGAATCCTGGCTTTTGGATGGGTGTCCAACCCTAGGAATGGGAACTGGCTGCATGGCTGAGTAGACATCGCCCAATCCTGATGGCCTCCGGGGCACAAGCAGGCATTGGGACCCTCAGCTTGACCATACTTTCAAACAAATGCTCTCAGTTGCACCTCCAGGATCCCGCATTGCAGGCCTGGTATGGCCCTAGGCCTAAATATTAACCCTTGGTGGGATTTTCCAAGCACTGAGACCCAGAGCTCATCTCTGGAATGCCTGTTTTGGGGCACGCCTAAGCTGGAAAACAGTACTCATCCCTTCCCGGAGAAATCCAACAAACTATTGAGAACCGCCAGGATCCTTGAGAGGAGAAATCTCCCATGGACCCTTGAGACAACACCTGCAATAAAGGCCATTCTGGAAATTAAATCCAGATACAATTACCTGTGCTACCACCTTTGAGTTACGTGATTTACAGTTCCAGACTTGCTGCCCTCCTGGTCTATGGATTGGGACTATGATCACCTTGCCACTAACCCTAACCTAAGTTTGTGTTTGCAGACTTCTCTCTCAAAATCATGGCGCACATGTCCTCCAGGATGGGGTCTCTGGAGTCACACCACAGGACAGTTCCTGCAATCCCCAAGGAAACTGCCCCTCACAGTTGTCCAAAAACCCCATATAAGGAGAAACCTGCAAGGAACCTGAGCCAACCCTAGTATTGGATGCCACTCTGGACACAAATGCACAGTCTGAAACACCCTCATCACCTGCATCCAGTCAGACACCAGAGTCAATGATCCTGAGTCAGAAGATTGAATGACATTCCCCTAGGGCCTCATTCAAACCCTTTATTAGGTTTTCAGGCTTCTGTCCTCAGAGACCTGTTCTGGATTACCAATTTATGATACAACATATGGCCGCTGAGCCCCACAACAGAATATCTCCTGCCCCCAGAAGCAATCCGGGCTCTTGGGCCTGTGTCAAATCCTCAGGCTAGATGAATCCTGCATGGCCCATTAACCACCAGCACATTCTAAGATCTCCCTGGTAACAAACCAACATTTTGACCCATCTTCATGAGGTTCCATGTCCAATCCAGTCTTTATTTCTTCGCCTCAAAGCCACCAGATGCCATGTTCCTTCGCTGTCATGGTCAATGAAGCTGTGCTTTCCAGTCACCCATGTGGGAGATCTATGTTATCCGATCTTTCGACATGGGGAACCATGGAGGAAACAAATCAGACTGCCCCTGTCTGGTAGAAGGAAACCTTGCTGTTTGGAGCATCTCAAAAACACCAGATTGGGAAATCCTCCATAACCTCTTGACGCCACCCCTCCATTTTTGTGTCATCATAGACACAAACTCCAGCATGAGCAAATATCTGACATCCACCCTCACTCAAGTGCTGAATATTGGATTCAAACATTGCACACTGGAAATTCCTTTTGCTTGATACAGAATGTAACCATAGCTTAGGTTTACAATTCCATCCTCAGCCTCCTGGTCCACAAGCCCTCTTGATAGTGAATTCTAGAGCCACAAAGCAGCATTCTGCCTTCCCCTTACAAACAAGAAGGGCCTGGTGAGTCTGCCCAGAAACCATACATGAGGATCAATCTGCTCGGCACTTGAGGGAACCCCAATTTATAGGCTGCCCTGGGCACTAGTGCTGTGTCTGACAGAGCCTGAGCCAAGACCTAGTGTCAGCCACCCAGTGATCGGGGCCAATATCCACGATTTGATACTGGCCATGGCCCATGTCCATCATCTTTACCCATCCTTGGTATTCAGGCCTCTGTCCCCAGACCTTTGCTGGAATCCCCGCTAATGGGGGAACCTGAAGCACTATAGAGAACTCCTCTTTCCCCATGGCAGGATTCTGGCTGTTGGGATGGTTTTCCAACCCTCAAAGTGGGAGCCAGCTGCATGGCCAATGTGACCACGCCCACTAATGAGGGCCACCTGGGCATAAGCAAGTATTGTGACCCTCAGCCTGAGAATGATTTCAAACAAGCCCTCTCAGTTGCACCTCCAGGATCCTGAATGCAGGCCTGGTAAGCCACTAGGCCCAAATCCTAACACTTGGTGGGATTTTCCAGGGGACCAAACCCAGAGTCCGTCTCTGGAATCCATATTTTGGGGCACCCCTAACATGAAAAACAGCACTCTTCCCTTCCCCGAAAAAGCCACCAACTATTGGGAGCCACCAGGATCCTTAGAGAGGAAAAATCTCCCATGGACCCATGAGGCCACAACTGCATTCTGAGGCCATCCTGCACACAATACAGAGAAAAAAGCCTGTGATTCTGCCTTTGAGTCACCCGATTAACAGTTCCTGAAGAGCTGCCATCCATGTCTATGCATTGGGCCTGTGATAACCTTGCCACTAACCCTAACCCAAGTTTGTGTTTTCAGACTTCCCTCCCAAAACCATGGCTCACATGCCCTCCAGTTTGTGATAACTGGAGCCACACCACGGGATTGTACCTGTCTTCCCAAAGGAAACTGTGATTGTCACTATTAAACAAACCCTCTAGATTAGGAGAAACCTGCAAGGCCCCTAAGCCCAGCCCAATATTGGAGGCCACTCTGGACACAAATGCACAGTCTGACACACCATATCACCTACATCCAGGATGATATCCAAGTCAATGGTCCTCAGACAGAAGATTGAACCTGACATGCTCCTAGGATTCACTGGAACACTAGAATAGGTTTTCAGGTATCTGTACTCAGAAGGCTGTTCTGAATATCAATGTATGATACAATATGGTCACTGAGCCACACAAAAGAACATCTCCTGTCCTTAGAAGAAAGCTGTGCTCTGGACCTGTGTCAAACACTCTGGGTAGATAAATCCTTCAAGGCCCCCTGACAACCAGCACATTCTATGATCTCCCTGACAACATACCAGCATTGTGACCCATCTTCATGAGACTCCATGACAACTCCAGCCCTTGGTACTTCGGCCCAGAGCCACCAGAATGAAACTGCCATGTTCCTCTGCTGCCATGGTCAATGTAGGTGTACTTTCCAGGCATCCAGCCGGAGTGCTCTGATACCAACTTTCCACATGGGGAACCCTGGAGGAAACAAACCAGACTCCCCTGTACGGTAAAAGGAATCTTTGCTGTATGGAGTATCTCAAGCCTGAGGGTGGGTAATCCTCCATGGCCTCTTGAGGCCACCCATCCATTTGTTGGTCATCATAGACACTAACTCCAGCGTGAGCAATCAACTGACATCTGCACTTACTCAAGTGCTGGATATTTGAATCAGCTGCTACACACTGGAATTGCCTTATGCTTGGCACTGAATTTAAAAGTAGCTTGGCGGGACGCCTGGGTGGCTCAGTTGGTTAAACAGCTGCCTTCGGCTCAGGTCATGATCCCAGCGTCCTGGGATCGAGTCCCACATCAGGCTCCTTGCTCCGCAGGGAGCCTGCTTCTCCGTCTGACTCTGCCTTCCACTCTGTCTGCCTGTGCTTGCTCTCGCTCGCTCTCTGACAAATAAATAAAATCTTGAAAAAAAAAAAGTAGCTTGGGTTTGCAATTCCATCCTCACCCTGGTGTTCAGTAAGCTCTCTTGATAGGGAATTCTGAAGCCACAACACAGCATTCTTCCTTCCCCATAGCAAGAAAAAACAGCCTGGAGAGACTGCCCAGAAACCCTACATGAGGATAAATCTACTCGACCCTCGAGTGAACCCCATTTATAGGTTTACCTGGCCACTAGCGCTGAGTCTGACAGAACCTAGTCTCTGACCTCGTGTCAGGACCCAGAGACTGGGCTCCAACTCCAGAATGTGAGACCAGCCATGTCCCAGGGCTGTCATCTCTACCCATTCTTGATTCAGGCATCTGTCCCCAGACAATTGCTGAAATCCCTGCCAATGGGGGAACCAGAAGCACAATAGGGAAATCCTCCTTCCCCATGGCAGGAATGATGGCTCTTGGGATGGGTTTCCAGACCTCAGAGTGGTAGCCAGCTGAATGGCCAATGATAACCCGCCCACTCATGAGGGCCGCCCTGGACACAAGCAGGCATTGTGACCCCCAACATGAGCATGCTTTCAAACAAACACTCTCAGTTGCATTCCAGAATCCAAATTTGCAGGCCTGATATGCCCCTAAGCACAAATCATAACACCTGGTGGGATTTTTCAGGGGCCCAGAAACACAGCCTGTCTCTGGAATCCCTGTTTTGGGACACCCCTAAGATGGAAAATAGCACTCTCCCCTTCGCCAAGAAAGCCACCATAGTATAGGGAGCCGCTAGGATCCTTGAGAGGAAAAATCTCCCATGGATCCATGAGACCACACCTGTATTCCGAGGCCATCCTGGACACAAAAGCCAGATACACAAGCCTGTGCTACCACCTTCAAGGCAACTAATTTATAGTTCCAGACGAGCTGCCCTCCAGGTCTATGCATTGGGCCTGCGATCACCTCACCGCTAACCTTAACCCGAGTTTGTGCTTACAGACTTCTATCCCGAAACCATGGCTCATATTTCCTCCAGGATGGGGTCTCTGGAGCCACACCAAAGGACTGTGCCTGCCATCCCCAAGGAAAATATGTCCGTCACATTTGCCTAAAACTTCGAGATAAGGAGAAACCTGCAAGGCCCCTGAGCCCACCCCAATACTGGAGGCCCCTCTGGACACAAATGTGCAGTCTGAAATACGCTGATCACCTGAATCCAGGCAGATACCCAAGTCAGTGTTTCTCAGTCAGAAGATTGAACCTGACATGCTCCTATGACCTCATTGTAACCCCTGATTAGGTTTTCAGGCATCTGTAATCAGAGACCTGTTCTGGAGTACCAACTTAAGATACAACATATGGTCCCTGATCCCCACAACAGAACATCTCCTTTCTCTAGATGGAAGCCGTGCTCTTGGAACTGTGTCAAACCCTCAGGGTAGATGAATCCTACTTGGCCCGTAGCCACCAGCAGAATCTAAGATCTCACTGGTAACAAGCCAGCATTGTGAGCCATCTTCATGAGATTCCATGTCAACTACAGGCCTTGGTACTTCACCCCAGAGCCTTCAGAAAGAACCTGTCATGTTCCTCAGCTGCAATGTTCAGTGGAAGTGTGCTTTCCAGGCATCCATGTGGGAGTGCTCTGCTACCCAAACTTTCCACATGGGGGACTCTCGAGCAAACAAATCTGACTGCCCTGTCCTGTAGAAGGAAACCTGGCTGTTTGGAGCATCTCACAAGCTCAAGTGTGGGAAATCCTCTATGACCTCTTTTCAACTCCTCTCCATTTGTCGGTCATTATAGACACAAACTCCAGCTTGAGCAAACATCTGACGTCTGCGCTTACTCAGGTGCTGGATATTCGAATCAGCCACTGCACACTGGAAATGCCATTCGCTTGTCACTGAATTTATTCATAGCTTGGGTTTACAATTCCATCCTCACCCTACTGGTCTACAAGCCCTCATGATAGGGAATTCTGCAGCCACAACACAGCATTCTGCCTTCCCAATAGAAAGAAGAAGGGCCTGGTGAGTCTGCCCAGAAACTCCACATTATGATCAATCTACTTGTCCCTTGAGGGAACCCTGAATTATAGACAGCCCTGGCCCCTAGTGTTGTGTCTGACAGAGCCTAAGCCCCGACCTCGTGTCAGCCACCTAGAAGGCGGGGCCCATATCCCGCATGTTAGACTGGCCACGGAACAGAGCCGTCATCTTTACCCATCCTTGGTATTCAGGCATGTGTCCCCAGACCTTTCCTGGAATCCCTACCAATGAGGGAACCTGAATCACAATAGAGAAATCCTCATTCCCCATGGCAGGATTCCTGTAAGTTCGGAAGGGTGTCCAACAAATCCAGCATCCGGTCCTGATTAAAATGCTTCAAATTATAGGGATAGAGGGAACATTAGTCAACTTCATAAAATGTCTATGAAAAACCCACAGTGAATATTATCCTCGATGGGTAATAGCTGACAGGCTTCCCTTTGAGATCAGGAACATGACAAGGATGCCCACTCTCACCACTCTTGTTCTACAAACTATTTGAAATCCTAGCAACAGCAATCAGACAACAATGAGAAATAAAAGGTATCCAAATTGGTAATGAATAAGTCAAACACTCTCTCCTCACAGATGACATAATTTATATGGAAAACTCAAAACACCCCACCTCCAAACTACCAGAACTCATACAGCAACTCAATAATGTGGCAGGATACAAAATCATTGTACAGAAATCAGTGGCCTTCTTCTACATTATCAATGAAAATACAGAAAGGGACATTAGAGAATCAATTCCATTTACTACAGCACTGAAACCATAAGATACCTGGGAATAAACCATACCAAAGAAGTAAAGGATTTTTCTTGAGGAACTACAGAACACTCATGAAAAAAATTGAAGAAAACAAAAAAGACAGAAGACCATTCCATGCTCAAGGATCAGAAGAATAAACATTGGTAAAATGGATAAAAGACCTCAATGTAAGACAGGAATCCATCAGAACCCTAGAGGAGAACCTTGGCAGTAATCTCTTCTATATCAGCCACAGTAACTTATTTCAAGATATGTCTCCAAAGGCAAAGGAAACAAAAGCCAAAATAAACTTTTGGGACTTCATCAAAATCAAAAGCCTCTGCACAGCAAAGGAAAAAGTCAAAAAAACAAAGATGCAACCCATGGAATGTGATAAGATATTTGCAAATAACAGTACAGACAAAAGGTTGATATCCAGGATCTATAATGAACTCCTCAAACTCAACACATAGGAAATAGGCAAACATATCAAAAAATGGGCAGAAGATATGAACAGACAATTCTCTAATGAAGACATACAAATGGCAATCAGACACATGAAAAAATGTACATCATCACTAGCCCTCAGGGTGATTCAAAATAAAACCACAGTGAGATATCACCTTACACCAGTTAGAATTGCCAAAGTTAACAAAACAAGAAACAACATGTGTTGGAGAGGATGTGGAGAAAGGGGAACCCTTTTACACTGTTGGTGGGATTGCAAGTTGGTGCAGCCTCTTTGGAGAACAGTGTGGAGATTCCTCAAGAAATTATAAACAGAACTTCCCTATGACCCTGCAATTGCACTCCTGGGTATTTACCCCAAAGATACAGATGTCGTGAAAAGAAGGGCCACCTGTACCCTAATGTTTATAGCAGCAATGGCCATGGTCGCCAAACTATGAAAGAACCAAGATGCCCTTCAACGGACGAATGGATAAGGAAGATGTGGTCCATATACACTATGGAGTATTATGCCTCCATCAGAAAGGATGAATACCCAACTTTTGTAGCAGCATGGACGGGACTGGAAGAGATTTTGCTGAATGAAGAAAGGCAGAGAGAATCAATTATCATATGGTTTCACTTATTTGTGGAGCATAACAAATATCATGGAGAACAAGGGGTCTTAGAGAGGAGAAGGGAGTTTGGGGGAATTGGAAGGGGAGGTGAATCATGAGAGACTATGGACTCTGAAAAACAACCTAGGGGTTTGAAGTGGCGGGGGGGTGGGATCTTGGGGTACCAGGTGGTGGGTATTATAGAGGGCACAGATTGCATGGAGCACTGGGTTGGTGAAAAAAATAATGAATACTGTTTTTCTGAAAATAAAGAAATTAATTTAATTAAAAAAAAACATTGTTAAAATGTTATACTGGAGACAAGATGGCGGAGAAGTAGGAGGAGGCTCCCTTTCAACCTGAACCCTACTTCTATTGAACTCCACTCACCGACAAAATCAGCCTGAGACCCGAATTATACACATCTGGATCTCTACCAGAGCAGAAAACGCCAGTGGGCAGGTAAAGCAGAGTGGGAAAGTCGGACTGATATCGGAAGATAAACAAAAGTGGGAGGGTGCTACCAGAGGTGACCCACTGGAAAGTAATATCCCAATACGAGAGTGCCCTGCGTCTGGGGACCAGCATTATCTCAGAAGTATGGTAGAAAGCACTCAAGAAGAGCAAGGGATCACTGGGAAGAAATTGCAGGAATCGGGGTGTTAGGGTCAGGGGCTTAAGTCCCCAGACCCAGGACAGCCACCCCTGGTGCATAGCCAGAAAGAGTGCGGCAGAGAAACCAGGTCTTGGTCCCTGAACCACCAGCAAGCTCGCCTGAGAGCGTGTGGCTCCCAGCTCCCATGAGGGACTGGGAGCCTCGCCAGCCAACAGAAGCACAGCTTTTTTGCAGTCCCCATGCAAGTGCCCTGCCATGCCATCAGAGTCCGAGTCATGCCCTGCGCCCTCCAGAGAGAGAGGTGGCACAGGCACCAGCCTGGTGCTCTCGGACCTGGAAATACCAGGCACTCCCAGCTTGTGCCAGGGGGAAAATCTCAGTTTGCGATTGCTGCTTGGAACTTCTCTGGCAGTCTGGAGCTGCCCAGACAGCGGCCACTGCTGTGGTTTTGGTACAAGCAAAAAATCTTGAGTCCCCAGGGACCGCGACTGGGAACCTGCTCTGCCAGTGTTGAAGGGGGATTTTATTTGGGCTCTTCGGACAGATTGAGGCTTCTCTCTGAGACGAAGGACAGGGTACAGTTTGCTTTCCTCTAAACCTACAAAAACCATCAAAAGCCCTCAAGGCAAGAGAAAAACAAAAGTGAACAAATATAAAAACCTCCAGAGAACAAAAGCCTGAAAAAAACAGTTTCCTAAGAGCACACCCCCTTGAGGGGGGTGGGAGGACTTAACTCAGAGAACATCATTGACTGAAATCCCACGTGGCAGGCCCCTCCCCCAGAAAACCAACCGGGAAAGGGAAAAAAAAAAAAGACAACAAGAGATCAACCACCACTACTTCATAGGACAATTTTTATTATTAATTTGTTCCCACTATCCTGGCTCATTTTATTAAAGATAATTTTTTATTATATATAGAAAATTTTTTAACCTATTTACCGTCACAGTGAGATGTCCAGTACATCAAATTCCATAATAACCTTCTAACCTGAACATTTTGATACATACACCTGTGTTTTCCTTTTGCATTTCTGTTTTTTAAATTTATTTTTTTTAATTTTAGTTTAGTTTAGTCTAGTTTATTCCTTTTTTTAATTTTTATTTTCTAATATTCATATAGAATTAAACTTCAAGGTAATCCCCTTTTCCCAATCAAAGCCACCCCTATAGGTAAAACAATTCCTAATCCCCATTTATCTTAGGAAAGTGGAGTCTTTAACAAATACATCAAGATACATCCGGAAAAAAAAAACCAAAAAAACAAAAAACAAAAAACCTTCCTCACCCACACTGAGAATTTACAACCACTCTACAATCTTTTTCTTCCACCAGTATTTCTGTGTTGTTTTTTATTTATATATTTGACAGAGAGAGATCACAAGTAGGCAGAGAGGCAGGCAGAGAGAGAGAGAGAGAGAGGAAGCAGGCTCCCTGCTGAGCAGAGAGCCCGATGTGGGACTTGATCCCAGGACCCTGAGATCATGACCTGAGCCGAAGGCAGCGGCTTAACCCACTGAGCCACCCAGGCGCCCCTATTTCTGTGTTTTTGTGTTTGTCCTGATAGTATATAAATCTTACACTCGGGGTTCTTTCTGATGAGGTTATTCCTTTATTTGCATTTATATATGCATATATATATATATATATATATATATATATATATATATATATATATATATAATTTTCTCTTCTCATATACTTTTATCAGTCTTTTTGTTTGTCTGTATTTGTTTGTAAACTTCATAAATCTTACCTTGGAACCCATTTGGGCTGAACCTTCTCTTTTATCTCACCTTTCATTCTTGTCTCTCTCCCTCTCTCTTTTTTTCTTTTTTTTAACCTCAGGAGTCCCAACAAATGAGGGATTCCAGAGTAGAACCCTGGGGAGGGGCGACTGGACAATCAGAAATCTGATTAAAAATTGGGGCCTAGGGACATGTCAAGCCCATTATGACACCTAATGGTCCAGCCACTGAGAGGACTTACTAGAGGACAGGAATCATGCTGAGGGTCACAATGCGTGTGTATGCCCTCGTCACACTCAAGAATGGGCGGGGCCTCAGGGTGAATGCTGGTTTCTCCTACACTGAACTTTGGACAACATGCCAACCACAAGGGTTCTTGCCATGGGTAAGGTGAAGTTCTGATTTCTGCATCACACTCACCCCTGGGCAGTGATTGGAGATAAGGTCTCGGTTCTGTAGCCTGAAACCTGAGGTAGGGAAGAGGTGATGACCTAAGGCCATGGCGGGTTTTATGTGCTCAGTGTGCGGTCAACTTTCTGGGTGTTGGTCAGGAGGTCAGGGCTCAGGTTGTGTTCGACAGTGCATTAGTGCCCAGGTTAGACTATATAATTTGGGTAAAGTCGAGTGCTGTGTAGGTTGATCCTCATTTATGGTGCCTGGGCAGCTCATGAGGCAATAATTTTTTTTTCTATAGGGCAAACAGTGTGCTGCATTGTGGGTCCGGAATTGCCAAACTTGAGGGCTTCGGGGCCAGGAGTGTGAGGACGGAAGTCTGAGAAGACAAGCCAGACTTGGGTTTCAGGGCGAGGGCACGGC
Organism: Mustela nivalis; assembly: GCF_964662115.1. Taxonomy (NCBI): domain Eukaryota; kingdom Metazoa; phylum Chordata; class Mammalia; order Carnivora; family Mustelidae; genus Mustela; species Mustela nivalis. Next base: position 154,416 of record NW_028135677.1, read on the forward strand.
AGGTACCCCCTGCAGATCTGAACCAATATCTCATGCATCGGAAGTCAGGGCGAGGATCAGACATTGGCTCAGGTTGGAGTTTCTCTGCATGACGGCCGCTTCATGAAGAGAGCGGAATCTCGAGGCCATTGAGGTTTTCAAACGTTGGGAGTTGTGGGATGCCCCCTTCCAGGATTCCTTCTGCGGGACAATTGAGACCTGTTGGACAGCTCAAGGACATCCCATATGGAATGACTCCAGAGCACCATACATGGATGAATGCCTGGGAAGCCCGCCTCGCATTCCAATTGTCTCCTAGCAAGAAGACAGTTTAGATCTGATGGCTCTGCCGGAGCAACTGGGGTGGCTGAGTTGAAATGGACTTTCCTGAGGATGGGTCCTACTGTGTTTTTGTGTCCATGAGGGCCTTGGAATGGGGCGGTGGCACCGGGACCCTGAAGTACTCTCCTAAGCTTTGGACATGGCTCCCATGCACAGGTTTCCTTGTGGAGACGAGATGAGTTCTGATGGGTGCCTCAGGAAAACCCCTATGCTCGTATTGGAATCAGGCTTTTGAGGACACATGCCTGTAACCCAAAGCAATGGATCCTATAATGGCCTAGGTTCTGTCTGGTTCAATCTTCTTCTCTGGGGACATCCATCTATGGTATGAGTGGAGGTCGATTATCAGCTGGTGTCAGACAGCCCTTGCTTGTTCCGGGCGACCTACACTATTGGGATGGCCTCAGGGACTTTGGAGGTTTCTCCTAATTTGTACGATTTTGGACCATGGAATGGGCAGAATTTTCATGGAGTGGTAGGCACAGTCCTAATGTGTGGCTTCAGGGGCAACCTGGAGGGTGTGTGGCCCAAGACGTTGAGGACAGAAGTCTGAAAACACAAACTCAGCTTAGGTTTGGGGATGTAGGTATGGCAGGCCCGATCTACAAACCATGAGAAGAACTCTTCAGGATATGAAGAAAGTGCGAGTCTGAGGCGCTTGCTCAGGCCTTTGTCTCTGGATTTTGTATCAGCGATGGCCGTGGAATGTCGGGGAGGCCTCATGGCCATGGACTAATCTTCCTATCTGAGGATGTGGCCCGATTCCCAATTGCTTTTCATCAATCTGTGGGATGGTAGGACTCATTTCAGTTTTGTTACCTCAGGTGTCCGACCAAAAGAGGAATTCCAAAGCCAAGCCGTGGAGAAGACTGAAGGGACAACCCAAACTATGGTTAAAAATTGGGGCCTAGGGGCATGGCAAGCCCAATATGCTATCTCTTCATCCAGCCACTGAGTGGCCTTACTTGAGGACTGGGCTCAGCCTGAGGGTCACAATGTGTGTTTGTGACCAATGTGGCCCGCGAGCATGGGCGCGGCCTCATGGGCCACACTGGTTTCAACGACACTGAACGTTGGACAAAATGCCAACCACAAGGTTTCTTGCCATGGGGAAGGAGTTCTGATCTCTGCATCACCTTCAACCCTGCGCAGTGATTGGAGATAAGGTCTAGGTTATGAAACCTGAAAAACTAGGTTGGGAAGAGATGACGACCTAAGTCCACGGCGGCTCGATGTGCTCAGTGTGTGGCCAGCTGTCCTGGAGGGTCCAGGGGGTCCCGGCTCAGGCTGTGTCAGAAAGGGCATTAGTGCCCTGGTCAGCCTATGTATTTGGGGTACAGCCAAGGTCGGTGCAGGTTGATCCTCATGGGGGTTACTGGGTGCCCCAGTGGACAATGTATTTCTTCTGGAGGGCAGGCAGAGTGCTGCATTGTAGTTCTGGATTGCCAAACTGGAGGGCTTATGGGCCAGTAGTCTGACGACAAATGTCTGAGAAACAAGCTAGGCTTAGGTTTCTGGGTGAGGCCATGGCAGGCACAATCTACAGACCTGAATCGAGATCTCATGCATCTGAAGTCAGGGCGAGGATCAGACGATCGCTCAGGTTGGAGTTTCTGTCCCTGATGGCCCCTTCATGATGGGGAGGCATCACGAGGCCATGGGGGTTTTCCCACGATGGTAGTTGTGAGAAGCTCCAAACTGCAGAGAGTCTTCTGCAGGACAATTGAGACCTGTTGTTTGGCTCCAGGCCAATGATTCTGAGCAGGGTTCTAAGGATGGATGGCTGGGTAGCCCACCTCGCATTCCAATTGTCTCCTAGCAACAAGACAGGTTAGATCTCCTGGATTTGTGGGGAGCAACCGAGGACGCTGAGTTGAAATGGACACCCCTGGGGATGGGTCCTAATGTGCTTTTGTGTCTATGGAGTCCTTGGAATGAAGCGGTGGCACTGGGGCCCTAAAGGGTTCTCCTAAACAGAGGCTTTGACACAGCTCCAACGTGAAAGTTTCCCATGTGTAGATGAGATGTTTTCTGATGGGTGAGTCAAGAAACAGCTATATGCTGCTTTTGAAATCCAGGCCTCTGAGGAGAGATGCCTGGAAACCAAAGCAATGGATCTGATTAGTGCCTAGGGGCCTGTTCTTTCCTTTTTACCTCTGAAGACATCTGTCTATGGGTCTTAGTGCAGGTAGGTGCTCAGTTGGGCTCAGATTGCCCCTGTTTTTCCTGGGAAGCCACCAATATTGAGATGGATCAGGGACTTTGGAGGTTTATCCTATGAAAAGGGTTGTGGCCATTGGAATGGGCACACACAATTCCCTTGGAGAGGGCAAGTACAGTCCTCAGGTTTGGCTCCAGGGGCCTGAGCCTGTAGGTTGTGTAGGCCAGGGCTCTTTGGATAGTTGTCTGAAAACACAAACTCGGCTTATGTTTCGGGTCATAGGTATGGCAGGACTGATCTACAGACCATGAGGAGAACTCTTCGGGATTTGAAAGAAGGGCGAGTGTGAGGCTCCTGCTCCAGTTTTTGTCTCTGGATATCGTGTCACTCATGGTCGTGGAATTTCTTGGTGACTTCATGGGAAATGGACGAGTCTTACTCTCTGGTGGTTAGGCCCCGTCCAAAGAGTTTGGGGTCATTCTGTGGGCTGGAAGAAGTCCGTTTTTTTTTTTTTGTTGTTGTTGTTGTTGTTGTGTTCTTTTTTAACCTCAGGTGTCCCACCAAATGAGGGATTTCAGAGTAGAGCCCTGGCGAGGGGCGACTGGACAATCAGAAATCTGGTTAAACATTGGGGCCTAGGGACATGTCAAGCCCATTATGACATCTAATGGTCCAGCCAAGGAGAGGACTTACTAGAGGACAGGACTCATTCTGAGGGTCACAATGCGTGTGTATGCCCTCGTCACACTCAAGAATGGGCGGGGCCTCAGGGTGAATGCTGGTTTCTCCTACACTGAACGTTGGACAACGTGCCAACCACAAGGGTTCTTGCCATGGGTAAGGAGGAGTTCTGATTTCTGCATCACACTCACCCCTGGGCAGTGATTGGAGATATGGTCTCGGTTCTGAAGCCTGAAAACTGAGGTAGGGAAGAGATGATGACCTAAGGCTATGGCGGGTTTTATGTGCTCAGTGTGTGGTCAGCTTTCTGGGTGTTGGTCAGGAGGTCCGCGCTCAGGTTGTGTTCGACAGTGCATGAGTGCACAGGTTAGAATTTATAATTTGGGTAAAGTCGAGTGCTGTGTAGGTTTACCCTCATTTAAGGTGCCTGGGCAGCTATGAGGCAATAATTTTTTTTCTAGAGGGCAGGCAGAGTGCTGCATTGTGGGTCCGGATGCCAAACTTGAGGGCTTCGAGGCCAGGAATGTGAGGACGGAAGTCTGAGAAGACAAGCTAGACTTGGCTTTTAGGGCGAGGGCACGGCATGTACCCCCTGCAGATCTGAACCAATATCTCATGCATTTGAAGTCATGGCGAGGATCAGACGTTGGCTCAGGTTGGAGTTCTGAGCATGACGGCCGCTTCATGAAGGGAGCGGAATCTCGAGGCCATTGAGGTTTTCCCACGTTGGGAGTTGTGGGATGCCCCCTTCAACGATTCCTTCTGCGGGACAATTGAGACCTGTTGGACAGCTCCAGGACATCCCATATGGAATGACTCCAGAGCACCGTTTGCGGATGGATGCCTGGGAAGCCCGCCTCGCATTTCAATTGTCTCCTAGACACAAGACAGTTTAGATTTGATGGCTCTGCCAGAGCAACCGGGGTGGCTGAGTTGAAATGGACTTTCCTGAGGATGGGTCCTAATGTGTTTTTGTGTCCATGAGGGCCTTGGAATGGGGCGGTGGCACCGGGACCCTGAAGTACTCTCCTAAGCTTTGGACATGGCTCCCATGCACAGGTTTCCTTGTGGAGACGAGATGAGTTCTGATGGGTGCCTCAGGAAAACCCCTATGCTCGTATTGGAATCAGGCTTTTGAGGACACATGCCTGTAACCCAAAGCAATGGATCCTATTAAGGCCTAGGGTCCTGTCTGTTTCAATCTTCTTCTCTGGGGATATCCATCTATGGTATGAGTGGAGGACGATTATCAGCTGGTGTCAGACAGCCCTTGTTTGATCCGGGCGACCTACACTATTGGGATGGCCTCAGGGACTTTGGAGGTTTCTCCTAATTTGTACGATTTTGGACCATGGAATGGGCAGAATTCCCATGGATTGGTAGGCACAGTCCTAATGTGTGGCTCCAGGGGCCCAGCCTGGAGAGTGTGTGGCCCAAGACTTTGAGGACAGAAGTCTGAAAACACAAACTCAGCTTACGTTTGGGGACGTAGGTATGGCAGGCCCGATCTACAAACCATGAGAAGAACTCTTCAGGATATGAAGAAAGTGCGAGTCTGAGTCGCTTGCTCAGGCTTTTGTCTCTGGATTTTGAATCAGCGATGGCCGTGGAATGTCGAGGAGGCCTCATGGGCCATGGAGGAATCTTCCTCTCTGAGGATTTGGCCCGATTCCCAATTGCTTTTCGTCAATCTGTGGGATGGGAGGTCTCCTTTCAGGTTTGTTACCTCAGGTGTCCCACCAAAAGAGGAATACCAAAGCCAAGCCGTGGGGAAGACTGAAGGGACAACCCAAACTATGGTTAAAAATTGGGGCATAGGGACACGGCAAGCCCAATAAGCTATCTCTTCATCCAGCCACTGAGTGGCCTTACTTGAGGACTGGGCTCAGCCTGAGGGTCACAATGTGTGTTTGTGACCAATGTGGCCCGCGAGCATGGGGTGGCCTCATGGGCCACACTGGTTTCAACGACACTGAACGTTGGACAATATGCCAACCACAAGGTTTCTTACAATGGGGAAGGAGTTCTCATTTCTTCATCACCTTCAACCTGGGCAGTGATTGGAGATAAGGTCTAGGTTCTGAAACCTGAAAACCGAGGATGGGAAGAGATGACGACCTAAGGCCATGGCGGATCGATGTGCTCAGTGTGCGGCCAGCTGTCTGGGAGGGGCCAGGGGGTCCAGGCTCAGGCTGTGTCAGAAAGGGCATTAGTGCCCTGGTCAGCCTATGTATTTGGGGTACAGCCAAGGTCGGTGCAGGTTGATCCTCATTTGGGGTTACTGGGTAGCCCCAGAGGACAATGTATTTCTTCTGGAGGGCAGGAAGAGTGCTGCATTGTAGTACTGGATTGCCAAAATGGAGGGCTTGTGGGCCAGTAGTCTGACGACAAAAGTCTGAGAACACAAGCTAGGCTTAGGTTTCTGGGCGAGGCCATGGCAGGCACAATCTACAGACCTGAATCGAGATCTCGTGCATCTGAAGTCAGGGCGAGGATCAGACGATCGCTCAGGTTGGAGTTTCTGTCCCTGATGGTCCCTTCATGAAGGGGGGGGGCATCAAGAGGCCATGGGTGTTTTCCCACGATGGGAGTTGTGTGAAGCTCCAAACTGCAGAGAGTCTTCTGCAGGACAATTGAGACCTGTTGTTTGGCTCCAGGCCAATGATTCTGAGCAGGGTTCTAAGGATGGATGGCTGGGTAGCCCACCTCGCATTCCAATTGTCTCCTAGCAACAAGACAGGTTAGATCTCCTGGTTCTGTTGGGAGCAACCGAGGACGCTGAGTTGAAATGGACACCCCTGGGGATGGGTCCTAATGTCATTTTGGGTATATGGAGACCTTGGAATGATGCGGTGGCACTGGGGCCCTAAAGGTTCTCCTAAACAGAAGCTTTGACACAGCTCTAACGTGCAAGTTTCCCATGTGTAGATGAGATGTTTTCTGATGGGTGAGTCAAGAAACAGCTATATGCTGCTTTTGAAATCCAGGCCTCTGAGGAGAGATGCCTGGAAACCAAAGCAATGGATCTGATTAGTGCCTAGGGGCCTGTTCTTTCCTTTTTACCTCTGGGGACATCTGTCTATGGGTCTGAGTGCAGGTAGGTGCTCAGTTGGGCTCAGATTGCCCCTGTTTTTCCTGGGAAGCCACCACTATTGAGATGGATCAGGGACTTTGGAGGTTTATCCTATTAGAAGGGTTGTGGCCATTGGAATGTGCACACCCAATTCCCTTGGAGAGGGCAAGTACAGTCCTCAGGTTTGGCTCGAGGGGCCTGAGCCTGTAGGCCTGAGTCTGCTCAGTAGTCCTGAGCCAGGGCTGTTTGGACAGTTGTCTGAAAACACAAACTCGGCTTATGTTTCGGGTCATAGGTATGGCAGGACTGATCTACAGACCATGAGGGGAACTCTTCGGGATTTGAAAGAAGGGCGACTGTGAGGCTCCTGCTCAAGTTTTTGTCTCTGGATATCGTGTCACTCATGGTCGTGGAATTTCTGGGTGACTTCATGGGGAATGGACGAGTCATACTCTCTGGTGGTTAGGCCCCGTCCAAAGAGTTTGGGGTCATTCTGTGGGCTGGAAGAAGTCCGTTTTTTTTTTTTGTTGTTGTTGTTGTTGTTGTGTTCTTTTTTAACCTCAGGTGTCCCACCAAATGAGGGATTTCAGAGTAGAGCCCTGGCGAGGGGCGACTGGACAATCAGAAATCTGGTTAAACATTGGGGCCTAGGGACATGTCAAGCCCATTATGACATCTAATGGTCCAGCCAAGGAGAGGACTTACTAGAGGACAGGACTCATGCTGAGGGTCCCAATGCGTGTGTATGCCCTTGTCGCACTCAAGAATGGGCGGGGCGCCAGGGTGAATGCTGGTTTCTCCTACACTGAACTTTGGATAACATGCCAACCACAAGGGTTCTTGCCATGAGTAAGGTGGAGTTCTGATTTCTGCATCACACTCATTCGTGGGCAGTGATTGGAGATAAGGTCTCGGTTCTGAAGCCTGAAAACTGAGGTAGGGAAGAGATGATGACCTAAGGCCATGGCGGGTTTTATGTGCTCAGTGTGCGGTCAGCTTTCTGGGTGTTGGTCAGGAGGTCCGGGCTCAGGATGTGTTCGGCAGTGCATTAGTGCCCAGGTTAGACTATATAATTTGGGTAAAGTCGAGTGCTGTGTAGGTTTATTTTCATTTAAGGTGCCTGGGCAGCTCATGAGGCAATAATTTTTTTTCTAGAGGGCAGGCAGGGTGCTGCATTGTGGGTCCGGAATTGCCAAACTTGAGGGCTTCGGGGCCAGGAGTGTGAGGACGGAAGTCTGAGAATACAAGCTAGACTTGGTTTCAGGGCGAGGGTACGGCCGGTACCCCCTGCAGATCTAAACCAATATCTCATGCATCTGAAGTCAGGGCGAAGATCAGACGTTGGCTCAGGTTGGAGTTTCTGTGCATGACGGCCGCTTCATGAAGGGAGCGGAATCTCGAGGCCATTGAGGTTTTCCCACGTTGGGAGTTGTGGGATGCCCCCTTCAAGGGTTCCTTCTGCGGGACAATTGAGACCTGTTGGACAGCTCCAGGACATCCCATATAGAATGACTCCAGAGCACCGTTCGCGGATGGATGCCTGGGAAGTCCGCCTCGCATTCCAATTGTCTCCTAGCAACAAGACAGTTTAGATCTGATGGCTCTGCGGGAGCAACCGGGGTGGCTGAGTTGAAATGGACTTTCCTGAGGATGGGTCCTAATGTGTTTTTGTGTCCATGAGGGCCTTAGAATGGGGCGGTGGCACCGGGAACCTGAAGTACTCTCCTAAGTTTTGCACATGGCTCCGATGCACAGGTTTCCTTGTGGAGACGAGATGAGTTCTGATGGGTGCCTCAGGAAAACACCTATGCTCGTATTGGAATCAGGCTTTTGAGGACACATGCCTGTAACCCAAAGCAATGGATCCTATTATGGCCTAGGGTCCTGTCTGGTTCAATCTTCTTCTCTGGGGACATCCATCTATGGTATGAGTGGAGGTCGATTATCAGCTAGTGTCAGACAGCCCTTGTTTGTTCCGGGCTACCTACACTATTGGGATGGCCTCAGGGACTTTGGAGGTTTCTCCTAATTTGTACGATTTTGGACCATGGAATGGGCAGAATTCCCATGGATTGGTAGGCACAGTCCTAATGTGTGGTTCCTGGGTGCCAGCCTGGAGGGTGTGTGGCCCAGGACTTTGAAGACAGAAGTCTGAAAACACAAACTCATCTTAGGTTTGGGGACGTAGGTATGGCAGGCCCGATCTACAAACCATGAGCAGAACTCTTCAGGATATGAAGAAAGTGCGAGTGAGAGGCGCTTGCTCAGGCTTTTGTATCTGGATTTTGTATCAGCGATGGCCGTGGAATGTCGGGGAGGCCTCATGGGCCATGGACGAATCTTCGTCTCTGAGGATTTGGCCCGATTCCCAATTGCTTTTCATCAATCTGTGGGATGGGAGGACTCATTTCAGTTTTGTTACCTCAGGTGTCCCACCAAAAGAGGAATTCCAAAGCAAAGCCGTGGGGAAGACTGAAGGGACAACCCGAACTATGGTAAAAAATTGGGGCCTAGGGGCATGGCAAGCCCAATATGCTATCTCTTCATCCAGCCACTGAGTGGCCTACTTGAGGACTGATCTCAGCCTGAAAGTCACAATGTGTGTTTGTGACCAATGTGGCCCGCGAGCATGGGCGGGGCCTCATGGGCCACACTGGTTTCAACGACACTGAACGTTGGACAACATGCCAAACACAAGATTTCTTGCCATGGGGAAGGAGTTCTGGTTTCTGCATCACCTTCAACCTGGGCAGTGATTGGAGATATGGCCTAGGTTCTGAAACCTGAAAACCTAGGTTGGGAAGAGATGACGACATAAGGCCATGGCGGCTCGATGTGCTCAGTGTGCGGCCAGCTGTCTGGGAGGGGCCAGGGGGTCCAGGCTCAGGCTGTGTCAGAAAGGGCATTAGTTCCCTGGTCAGCCTATGTATTTGGGGTACCGCCAAGTTCGGTGCAGGTTGATCCTCATTTGGGATTACTGGGTAACCCCAGAGGACAATATTTTTCTTCTGGAGGGCCGGCAGAGTGCTTCATTGTAGTTCTGGATTGCCAAATTGGAGGGCTTGTGGGCCAGTAGTCTGACGACAAAAGTCTGAGAACACCAGCTAGGCTTAGGTTTCTGGGTAAGGCCATGGCAGGCACAATCTACAGACCTGAATCGAGATCTCGTGCATCTGAAGTCAGGGCGAGGATCAGACGATCGCTCAGGTTGGAGTTTCTGTCCCTGATGGCCCCTTCATGAATGGGGGGGGGCATCAAGAGGCCATGGGGGTTTTCCCACAATGGGAGTTGTGAGAAGCTCCAAACAGCAGACAGTCCTCTCCATGACAATTGAGACCTGTTGTTTGGCTCCAGGCCAATGATTCTGAGCAGGGTTCTAAGGATGGATGGCTGGGTAGCCCACCTCGCATTCCAATTGTCACCTAGCAACAAGACAGGTTAGATATCCTGGATCTGTGGGGAGCAACCGAGGACGCTGAGTTGAAATGGACACCCCTGGGGATGGGTCCTAACGTGCTTTTGTGTCTATGGAGACCGTGGAATGAAGCGGTGGCACTGGGGCCCTAAAGGGTTCTCCTAAACAGAGGCTTTGACACAGCTCCAACGTGCAAGTTTCCCATGTGTAGATGAGATGTTTTCTGATGGGTGAGTCAAGAAACAGCTATATGCTGCTTTTGAAATCCAGGCCTCTGAGGAGAGATGCCTGGAAACCAAAGCAATGGATCTGATTAGTGCCTAGGGGCCTGTTCTTTCCTTTTTACCTCTGGGGACATCTGTCTATGGGTCTGAGTGCCGGTAGGTGCTCAGTTGGGCTCAGACTGCCCCTGTTTTTCCTGGGAAGCCACCACTATTGAGATGGATCAGGGACTTTGGATGTTTATCCTATTAGAAGGGTTGTGGCCATTGGAATGGGCACACACAATTCCCTTGGAGAGGGCTAGTACAGTCCTCAGGTTTGGCTCCAGGGGCCTGAGCCTGTAGGTTGTGTAGGCCAGGGCTGTTTGGACAGTTGTCTGAAAACACAAACTCGGCTTATGTTTCGGGTCATAGGTATGGCAGGACTGATCTACAGACCATGAGGAGAACTCTTCGGGATTTGAAAGAAGGGCGAGTGTGAGGCTGCTGCTTAAGTTTTTGTCTCTGGGTATCGTGTCACTCATGGTCGTAGAATTTCTGGGTGACTTCATGGGAAATGGACGAGTCTTACTCTCTGGTGGTTTGGCCCCGTCCAAAAAGGTTGGGGTCATTCTGTGGACTGGAAGAAGTCCTTCTTTGTTGTTGTTGTTGTTTTTTTTTTCTTTTTTAACCTCATGTGTCCCACCAAATGATGGATTCCAGAGTAGAGCCCTGGGGAGGGTCGAATGGACAATCAGAAATCTGGTTAAAAATTGGAACCTAGGGACATGTCAAGCCCATTATGACATCTAATGGTCCAGCCACTGAGAAGACTTACTAGAGGACAGGACTCATGCTGAGTGACACAATGCGTGTATATGCCCTCATAAAACTCAAGAATGGGCCGGGCCTCAGGATGAATGCTGGTTTCTCCTACACTGAACGTTGGACAACATTCCAACCACAAGGGTTCTTGCCATGGGTAAGGAGGAGTTCTGATTTCTGCATCACACTCACCACTGGGCAGTGATTGGAGATAAGGTCTCGGTTCTGAAGCCTGAAAACTGAGGTAGGGAAGAGATGATGACCTAAGGCTATGGCGGGTTTTATGTGCTCAGTGTGCGGTCAGCTTTCTGGGTGTTGGTCAGGAGGTCCGGGCTCAGGTTGTGTTCGACAGTGCATTAGTGCCCAGGTTAGACTATATAATTTGGGTAAAGTCGAGTGCTGTGTAGGTTTACCCTCATTTAAGGTGCCTGGGCAGCTCATGAGGCAATAATTTATTTTCTAGAGGGCAGGCAGAGTGCTGCATTGTGGGTCTGGAATTGCCAAACTTGAGGGCTTTGGGGCCAGGAGTGTGAGGACGGAAGTCTGAGAAGACAAGCTAGACTTGGGTTTCAGGGTGAGGGCACGGCAGGTACCCCATGAAGATCTGAACCAATATCTCATGCATCTGAAGTCAGGGCGAGGATCAGACGTTGGCTCAGGTTGGATTTTCTAGCATGACGTCTGCTTCATGAAGGGAACGGAATCTCGAGGCCATTGAGGTTTTCCCACGTTGGGAGTTGTGGGATGACCCCTTCCATGATTCCTTCTGCGGGACAATTGAGACCTGTTGGACAGTTCCAGGACATCCCATATGGAATGACTCCAGAGCACCGTTCGCGGATGGATGCCTGGGAAGCCCACCTCGCATTCCAATTGTCTCCTAGAAACAAGACAGTTTAGATCTGATGGCTCTGCCGGAGCAACCGGGGTGACTGAGTTGAAATGGACTTTTCTGAGGATGGGTCCTAATGTGTTTTTGTGTCCATGAGGGCCTTGGAATGGGGCGGTGGCACCGGGACCCTGAAGTACTCTCCTAAGCTTTGGACATGGCTCCCATGCACAGGTTTCCTTGTGGAGACGAGATGAGTTCTGATGGGTGCCTCAGGAAAACCCCTATGCTCGTATTGGAATCAGGCTTTTGAGGACACATGCCTGTAACCCAAAGCAATGGATCCTATTATGGCCTAGGGTCCTGTCTGGTTCAATCTTCTTCTCTGGGGACATCCATCTATGGTATGAGTGGAGGTCGAATATCAGCTGGTGTCAGACAGCCCTTGTTTGTTCCGGGCTACCTACACTATTGGGATGGCCTCAGGGACTTTGGAGGTTTCTCCTAATTTGTACGATTTTGGACCATGGAATGGGCAGAATTCCCATGGATTGGTAGGCACAGTCCTAATGTGTGGTTCCTGGGTGCCAGCCTGGAGGGTGTGTGGCCCAGGACTTTGAAGACAGAAGTCTGAAAACACAAACTCATCTTAGGTTTGGGGACGTAGGTATGGCAGGCCCGATCTACAAACCATGAGCAGAACTCTTCAGGATATGAAGAAAGTGCGAGTGAGAGGCGCTTGCTCAGGCTTTTGTATCTGGATTTTGTATCAGCGATGGCCGTGGAATGTCGGGGAGGCCTCATGGGCCATGGACGAATCTTCGTCTCTGAGGATTTGGCCCGATTCCCAATTGCTTTTCATCAATCTGTGGGATGGGAGGACTCATTTCAGTTTTGTTACCTCAGGTGTCCCACCAAAGAGGAATTCCAAAGCAAAGCCGTGGGGAAGACTGAAGGGACAACCCGAACTATGGTAAAAAATTGGGGCCTAGGGGCATGGCAAGCCCAATATGCTATCTCTTCATCCAGCCACTGAGTGGCCTACTTGAGGACTGATCTCAGCCTGAAAGTCACAATGTGTGTTTGTGACCAATGTGGCCCGCGAGCATGGGCGGGGCCTCATGGGCCACACTGGTTTCAACGACACTGAACGTTGGACAACATGCCAAACACAAGATTTCTTGCCATGGGGAAGGAGTTCTGGTTTCTGCATCACCTTCAACCTGGGCAGTGATTGGAGATATGGCCTAGGTTCTGAAACCTGAAAACCTAGGTTGGGAAGAGATGACGACATAAGGCCATGGCGGCTCGATGTGCTCAGTGTGCGGCCAGCTGTCTGGGAGGGGCCAGGGGGTCCAGGCTCAGGCTGTGTCAGAAAGGGCATTAGTTCCCTGGTCAGCCTATGTATTTGGGGTACCGCCAAGTTCGGTGCAGGTTGATCCTCATTTGGGATTACTGGGTAACCCCAGAGGACAATATTTTTCTTCTGGAGGGCCGGCAGAGTGCTTCATTGTAGTTCTGGATTGCCAAATTGGAGGGCTTGTGGGCCAGTAGTCTGACGACAAAAGTCTGAGAACACCAGCTAGGCTTAGGTTTCTGGGTAAGGCCATGGCAGGCACAATCTACAGACCTGAATCGAGATCTCGTGCATCTGAAGTCAGGGCGAGGATCAGACGATCGCTCAGGTTGGAGTTTCTGTCCCTGATGGCCCCTTCATGAATGGGGGGGGGCATCAAGAGGCCATGGGGGTTTTCCCACAATGGGAGTTGTGAGAAGCTCCAAACAGCAGACAGTCCTCTCCATGACAATTGAGACCTGTTGTTTGGCTCCAGGCCAATGATTCTGAGCAGGGTTCTAAGGATGGATGGCTGGGTAGCCCACCTCGCATTCCAATTGTCACCTAGCAACAAGACAGGTTAGATATCCTGGATCTGTGGGGAGCAACCGAGGACGCTGAGTTGAAATGGACACCCTGGGGATGGGTCCTAACGTGCTTTTGTGTCTATGGAGCCCTTGGAATGAAGCGGTGGCACTGGGGCCCTAAAGGGTTCTCCTAAACAGAGGCTTTGACACAGCTCCAACGTGCAAGTTTCCCATGTGTAGATGAGATGTTTTCTGATGGGTGAGTCAAGAAACAGCTATATGCTGCTTTTGAAATCCAGGCCTCTGAGGAGAGATGCCTGGAAACCAAAGCAATGGATCTGATTAGTGCCTAGGGGCCTGTTCTTTCCTTTTTACCTCTGGGGACATCTGTCTATGGGTCTGAGTGCAGGTAGGTGCTCAGCTGGGCTCAGACTGCCCCTGTTTTTCCTGGGAAGCCACCACTATTGAGATGGATCAGGGACTTTGGATGTTCATCCTATTAGAAGGGTTGTGGCCATTGGAATGTGCACACCCAATTCCCTTGGAGAGGGCAAGTACAGTCCTCAGGTTTGGCTCCAGGGGCCTGAGCCTGTAGGCCTGAGTCTGCTCAGTAGTCCTGAGCCAGGGCTGTTTGGACAGTTGTCTGAAAACACAAACTCGGCTTATGTTTCGGGTCATAGGTATGGCAGGACTGATCTACAGACCATGAGGGGAACTCTTCTGGATTTGAAAGAAGGGCGACTGTGAGGCTCCTGCTCAAGTTTTTGTCTCTGGATATCGTGTCACTCATGGTCGTGGAATTTCTGGGTGACTTCATGGGGAATGGACGAGTCATACTCTCTGGTGGTTAGGCCCCGTCCAAAGAGTTTGGGGTCATTCTGTGGGCTGGAAGAAGTACGTTTTTTTTTTATTTGTTGTTGTTGTTGTTGTTGTGTTCTTTTTTAACCTCAGGTGTCCCACCAAATGAGGGATTTCAGAGTAGAGCCCTGGCGAGGGGCGACTGGACAATCAGAAATCTGGTTAAACATTGGGGCCTAGGGACATGTCAAGCCCATTATGACATCTAATGGTCCAGCCAAGGAGAGGACTTACTAGAGGACAGGACTCATGCTGAGGGTCCCAATGCGTGTGTATGCCCTTGTCGCACTCAAGAATGGGCGGGGCGCCAGGGTGAATGCCGGTTTCTCCTACACTGAACTTTGGACAACATGCCAACCACAAGGGTTCTTGCCATGAGTAAGGAGGAGTTCTGATTTCTGCATCACACTCATTCGTGGGCAGTGATTGGAGATAAGGCCTCGGTTCTGAAGCCTGAAAACTGAGGTAGGGAAGAGATGATGACCTAAGGCCATGGCGGGTTTTATGTGCTCAGTGTGCGGTCAGCTTTCTGGGTGTTGGTCAGGAGGTCCGGGCTCAGGTTGTGTTCGGCAGTGTATTAGTGCCCAGGTTAGACTATATAATTTGGGTAAAGTCGAGTGCTGTGTAGGTTTATCCTCATTTAAGTTGCCTCGGCAGCTCATGAGGCAATAATTTATTTTCTAGAGGGCAGGCAGGGTGCTGCATTGTGGGTCCGGAATTGCCAAACTTGAGGGCTTAGGGGCCAGGAGTGTGAGGACGGAAGTCTGAGAAGACAAGCTAGACTTGAGTTTCAGGGCGAGGGTACGGCCGGTACCCCCTGCAGATCTAAACCAATATCTCATGCATCTGAAGTCAGGGCGAAGATCAAACGTTGGCTCAGGTTGGAGTTTCTGTGCATGACGGCCGCTTCATGAAGGGAGCGGAATCTCGAGGCCATTGAGGTTTTCCCACGTTGGGAGTTGTGGGATGCCCCCTTCAAGGGTTCCTTCTGCGGGACAATTGAGACCTGTTGGACAGCTCCAGGATATCCCATATGGAATTACTCCAGAGAACCGTTCGCGGATGGATGCCTGGGAAGTCCGCCTCGCATTCCAATTGTCTCCTAGCATCAAGACAGTTTAGATCTGATGGCTCTGCGGGAGCAACCGGGGTTGCTGAGTTGAAATGGACTTTCCTGAGGATGGGTCCTAATGTGTTTTTTTGTCCATGAGGGCCTTAGAATGGGGCGGTGGCACCGGGAACCTGAAGTACTCTCCTAAGTTTTGGACATGGCTCCCATGCACAGGTTTCCTTGTGGAGACGAGATGAGTTATGATGGGTGCCTCAGGAAAACCCCTATGCTCGTATTGGAATCAGGCTTTTGAGGACACATGCCTGTAACCCAAAGCAATGGATCCTATTATGGCCTAGGGTCCTGTCTGGTTCAATCTTCTTCTCTGGGGACATCCATCTATGGTATGAGTGGAGGTCGAATATCAGCTGGTGTCAGACAGCCCTTGTTTGTTCCGGGCTACCTACACTATTGGGATGGCCTCAGGGACTTTGGAGGTTTCTCCTAATTTGTACGATTTTGGACCATGGAATGGGCAGAATTCCCATGGATTGGTAGGCACAGTCCTAATGTGTGGTTCCTGGGTGCCAGCCTGGAGGGTGTGTGGCCCAGGACTTTGAAGACAGAAGTCTGAAAACACAAACTCATCTTAGGTTTGGGGACGTAGGTATGGCAGGCCCGATCTACAAACCATGAGCAGAACTCCTCAGGATATGAAGTAAGTGCGAGTGAGAGGCGCTTGCTCAGGCTTTTGTATCTGGATTTTGTATCAGCGATGGCCGTGGAATGTCGGGGAGGCCTCATGGGCCATGGACGAATCTTCCTCTCTGAGGATTTGGCCCGATTCCCAATTGCTTTTCATCAATCTGTGGGATGGGAGGACTCATTTCAGTTTTGTTACCTCAGGTGTCCCACCAAAAGAGGAATTCCAAAGCAAAGCCGTGGGGAAGACTGAAGGGTCAACCCGAACTATGGTAAAAAATTGGGGCCTAGGGGCATGGCAAGCCCAATATGCTATCTCTTCATCCAGCCACTGAGTGGCCTACTTGAGGACTGATCTCAGCCTGAAAGTCACAATGTGTGTTTGTGACCAATGTGGCCCGCGAGCATGGGCGGGGCCTCATGGGCCACACTGGTTTCAACGACACGGAACGTTGGACAACATGCCAAACACAAGATTTCTTGCCATGGGGAAGGAGTTCTGGTTTCTGCATCACCTTCAACCTGGGCAGTGATTGGAGATATGGCCTAGGTTCTGAAACCTGAAAACCTAGGTTGGGAAGAGATGACGACATAAGGCCATGGCGGCTCGATGTGCTCAGTGTGCGGCCAGCTGTCTGGGAGGGGCCAGGGGGTCCAGGCTCAGGCTGTGTCAGAAAGGGCATTAGTTCCCTGGTCAGCCTATGTATTTGGGGTACCGCCAAGTTCGGTGCAGGTTGATCCTCATTTGGGATTACTGGGTAACCCCAGAGGACAATATTTTTCTTCTGGAGGGCCGGCAGAGTGCTTCATTGTAGTTCTGGATTGCCAAATTGGAGGGCTTGTGGGCCAGTAGTCTGACGACAAAAGTCTGAGAACACAAGCTAGGCTTAGGTTTCTGGGTAAGGCCATGGCAGGCACAATCTACAGACCTGAATCGAGATCTCGTGCATCTGAAGTCAGGGCGAGGATCAGACGATCGCTCAGGTTGGAGTTTCTGTCCCTGATGGCCCCTTCATGAATGGGGGGGGGGCATCAAGAGGCCATGGGGGTTTTCCCACGATGGGAGTTGTGAGAAGCTCCAAACAGCAGACAGTCCTCTCCATGACAATTGAGACCTGTTGTTTGGCTCCAGGCCAATGATTCTGAGCAGGGTTCTAAGGATGGATGGCTGGGTAGCCCACCTCGCATTCCAATTGTCACCTAGCAACAAGACAGGTTAGATATCCTGGATCTGTGGGGAGCAACCGAGGACGCTGAGTTGAAATGGACACCCCTGGGGATGGGTCCTAACGTGCTTTTGTGTCTATGGAGCCCTTGGAATGAAGCGGTGGCACTGGGGCCCTAAAGGGTTCTCCTAAACAGAGGCTTTGACACAGCTCCAACGTGCAAGTTTCCCATGTGTAGATGAGATGTTTTCTGATGGGTGAGTCAAGAAACAGCTATATGCTGCTTTTGAAATCCAGGCCTCTGAGGAGAGATGCCTGGAAACCAAAGCAATGGATCTGATTAGTACCTAGGGGCCTGTTCTTTCCTTTTTACCTCTGGGGACATCTGTCTATGGGAATGAGTGCAGGTAGGTGCTCAGTTGGGCTCAGACTGCCCCTGTTTTTCCTGGGAAGCCACCAGTATTGAGATGGATCAGGGACTTTGGATGTTTATCCTATTAGAAGGGTTGTGGCCATTGGAATGGGCACACACAATTCCCTTGGAGAGGGCTAGTACAGTCCTCATGTTTGGCTCCAGGGGCCTGAGCCTGTAGGTTGTGTAGGCCAGGGCTGTTTGGACAGTTGTCTGAAAACACAAACTCGGCTTATGTTTCGGGTCATAGGTATGGCAGGACTGATCTACAGACCATGAGGAGAACTCTTCGGGATTTGAAAGAAGGGCGTGTGTGAGGCTCCTGCTTAAGTTTTTGTCTCTGGATATCGTGTCACTCATGGTCGTAGAATTTCTGGGTGACTTCATGGGAAAAGGACGAGTCTTACTCTCTGGTGGTTTGGCCCCGTTTAAAGAGGTTGGGGTCATTCTGTGGACTGGAAGAAGCCCGTTTTTTTTTTGTTGTTGTTGTTGTTTTTTTCTTTTTTAACCTCATGTGTCCCACCAAATGATGGATTCCAGAGTAGAGCCCTGGGGAGGGGCGACTGGACAATCAGAAATCTGGTTAAAAATTGGAACCTAGGGACATGTCAAGCCCATTATGACATCTAATGGTCCAGCCACTGAGAAGACTTACTAGAGGACAGGACTCATGCTGAGTGACACAATGCGTGTATATGCCCTCATAAAACTCAAGAATAAGCGGGGCCTCAGGATAAATGCTGGTTTCTCCTACACTGAACGTTGGACAACGTGCCAACCACAAGGGTTCTTGCCATGGGTAAGGAGGAGTTCTGATTTCTGCATCACACTCACCACTGGGCAGTGATTGGATATAAGGTCTCGGTTCTGAAGCCTGAAAACTGAGGTAGGGAAGAGATGATGACCTAAGGCTATGGCGGGTTTTATGTGCTCAGTGTCCGGTCAGCTTTCTGGGTGTTGGTCAGGAGGTCCGGGCTCAGGTTGTGTTCGACAGTGCATTAGTGCCCAGGTTAGACTATATAATTTGGGTAAAGTCGAGTGCTGTGTAGGTTTATTTTCATTTAAGGTGCCTGGGCAGCTCATTAGGCAATAATTTTCTTTCTAGAGGGCAGGCAGGGTGCTGCATTGTGGGTCCGGAATTGCCAAACTTGAGGGCTTCGGGGCCAGGAGTGTGAGGACGGAAGTCTGAGAAGACAAGCTAGACTTGGGTTTCAGGGCGAGGGTACGGCCGGTACCCCCTGCAGATCTAAACCAATATCTCATGCATCTGAAGTCAGGGCGAAGATCAGACGTTGGCTCAGGTTGGAGTTTCTGTGCATGACGGCCGCTTCATGAAGGGAGCGGAATCTCGAGGCCATTGAGGTTTTCCCACGTTGGGAGTTGTGGGATGCCCCCTTCAAGGGTTCCTTCTGCGGGACAATTGAGACCTGTTGGACAGCTCCAGGACATCCCATATAGAATGACTCCAGAGCACCTTTCGCGGATGGATGCCTGGGAAGTCCGCCTCGCATTCCAATTGTCTCCTAGCAACAAGACAGTTCAGATCTGATGGCTCTGCGGGAGCAACCGCGGTGGCTGAGTTGAAATGGACTTTCCTGAGGATGGGTCCTAATGTGTTTTTGTGTCCATGAGGGCCTTAGAATGGGGCGGTGGCACCGGGAACCTGAAGTACTCTCCTAAGTTTTGCACATGGCTCCGATGCACAGGTTTCCTTGTGGAGACGAGATGAGTTCTGATGGGTGCCTCAGGAAAACACCTATGCTCGTATTGGAATCAGGCTTTTGAGGACACATGCCTGTAACCCAAAGCAATGGATCCTATTATGGCCTAGGGTCCTGTCTGGTTCAATCTTCTTCTCTGGGGACATCCATCTATGGTATGAGTGGAGGTCGATTATCAGCTAGTGTCAGACAGCCCTTGTTTGTTCCGGGCTACCTACACTATTGGGATGGCCTCAGGGACTTTGGAGGTTTCTCCTAATTTGTACGATTTTGGACCATGGAATGGGCAGAATTCCCATGGATTGGTAGGCACAGTCCTAATGTGTGGTTCCTGGGTGCCAGCCTGGAGGGTGTGTGGCCCAGGACTTTGAAGACAGAAGTCTGAAAACACAAACTCATCTTAGGTTTGGGGACGTAGGTATGGCAGGCCCGATCTACAAACCATGAGCAGAACTCTTCAGGATATGAAGAAAGTGCGAGTGAGAGGCGCTTGCTCAGGCTTTTGTATCTGGATTTTGTATCAGCGATGGCCGTGGAATGTCGGGGAGGCCTCATGGGCCATGGACGAATCTTCGTCTCTGAGGATTTGGCCCGATTCCCAATTGCTTTTCATCAATCTGTGGGATGGGAGGACTCATTTCAGTTTTGTTACCTCATGTGTCCCACCAAAAGAGGAATTCCAAAGCAAAGCCGTGGGGAAGACTGAAGGGACAACCCGAACTATGGTAAAAAATTGGGGCCTAGGGGCATGGCAAGCCCAATATGCTATCTCTTCATCCAGCCACTGAGTGGCCTACTTGAGGACTGATCTCAGCCTGAAAGTCACAATGTGTGTTTGTGACCAATGTGGCCCGCGAGCATGGGCGGGGCCTCATGGGCCACACTGGTTTCAACGACACTGAACGTTGGACAACATGCCAAACACAAGATTTCTTGCCATGGGGAAGGAGTTCTGGTTTCTGCATCACCTTCAACCTGGGCAGTGATTGGAGATATGGCCTAGGTTCTGAAACCTGAAAACCTAGGTTGGGAAGAGATGACGACATAAGGCCATGGCGGCTCGATGTGCTCAGTGTGCGGCCAGCTGTCTGGGAGGGGCCAGGGGGTCCAGGCTCAGGCTGTGTCAGAAAGGGCATTAGTTCCCTGGTCAGCCTATGTATTTGGGGTACCGCCAAGTTCGGTGCAGGTTGATCCTCATTTGGGATTACTGGGTAACCCCAGAGGACAATATTTTTCTTCTGGAGGGCCGGCAGAGTGCTTCATTGTAGTTCTGGATTGCCAAATTGGAGGGCTTGTGGGCCAGTAGTCTGACGACAAAAGTCTAAGAACACCAGGTAGGCTTAGGTTTCTGGGTAAGGCCATGGCAGGCACAATCTACAGACCTGAATCGAGATCTCGTGCATCTGAAGTCAGGGCGAGGATCAGACGATCGCTCAGGTTGGAGTTTCTGTCCCTGATGGCCCCTTCATGAATGGGGGGGGGCATCAAGAGGCCATGGGGGTTTTCCCACAATGGGAGTTGTGAGAAGCTCCAAACAGCAGACAGTCCTCTCCATGACAATTGAGACCTGTTGTTTGGCTCCAGGCCAATGATTCTGAGCAGGGTTCTAAGGATGGATGGCTGGGTAGCCCACCTCGCATTCCAATTGTCACCTAGCAAAAAGACAGGTTAGATATCCTGGATCTGTGGGGAGCAACCGAGGACGCTGAGTTGAAATGGACACCCCTGGGGATGGGTCCTAACGTGCTTTTGTGTCTATGGAGACCGTGGAATGAAGCGGTGGCACTGGGGCCCTAAAGGGTTCTCCTAAACAGAGGCTTTGACACAGCTCCAACGTGCAAGTTTCCCATGTGTAGATGAGATGTTTTCTGATGGGTGAGTCAAGAAACAGCTATATGCTGCTTTTGAAATCCAGGCCTCTGAGGAGAGATGCCTGGAAACCAAAGCAATGGATCTGATTAGTGCCTAGGGGCCTGTTCTTTCCTTTTTACCTCTGGGGACATCTGTCTATGGGTCTGAGTGCCGGTAGGTGCTCAGTTGGGCTCAGACTGCCCCTGTTTTTCCTGGGAAGCCACCACTATTGAGATGGATCAGGGACTTTGGATGTTTATCCTATTAGAAGGGTTGTGGCCATTGGAATGGGCACACACAATTCCCTTGGAGAGGGCTAGTACAGTCCTCAGGTTTGGCTCCAGGGGCCTGAGCCTGTAGCTTGTGTAGGCCAGGGCTGTTTGGACAGTTGTCTGAAAACACAAACTCGGCTTATGTTTCGGGTCATAGGTATGGCAGGACTGATCTACAGACCATGAGGAGAACTCTTCGGGATTTGAAAGAAGGGCGAGTGTGAGGCTGCTGCTTAAGTTTTTGTCTCTGGGTATCGTGTCACTCATGGTCGTAGAATTTCTGGGTGACTTCATGGGAAATGGACGAGTCTTACTCTCTGGTGGTTTGGCCCCGTCCAAAAAGGTTGGGGTCATTCTGTGGACTGGAAGAAGTCCTTTTTTTTGTTGTTGTTGTTGTTTTTTTTTTCTTTTTTAACCTCATGTGTCCCACCAAATGATGGATTCCAGAGTAGAGCCCTGGGGAGGGTCGAATGGATAATCAGAAATCTGGTTAAAAATTGGAACCTAGGGACATGTCAAGCCCATTATGACATCTAATGGTCCAGCCACTGAGAAGACTTACTAGAGGACAGGACTCATGCTGAGTGACACAATGCGTGTATATGCCCTCATAAAACTCAAGAATGGGCCGGGCCTCAGGATGAATGCTGGTTTCTCCTACACTGAACGTTGGACAACATGCCAACCACAAGGGTTCTTGCCATGGGTAAGGAGGAGTTCTGATTTCTGCATCACACTCACCACTGGGCAGTGATTGGAGATAAGGTCTCGGTTCTGAAGCCTGAAAACTGAGGTAGGGAAGAGATGATGACCTAAGGCTATGGCGGGTTTTATGTGCTCAGTGTGCGGTCAGCTTTCTGGGTGTTGGTCAGGAGGTCCGGGCTCAGGTTGTGTTCGACAGTGCATTAGTGCCCAGGTTAGACTATATAATTTGGGTAAAGTCGAGTGCTGTGTAGGTTTACCCTCATTTAAGGTGCCTGGGCAGCTCATGAGGCAATAATTTATTTTCTAGAGGGCAGGCAGAGTGCTGCATTGTGGGTCTGGAATTGCCAAACTTGAGGGCTTTGGGGCCAGGAGTGTGAGGACGGAAGTCTGAGAAGACAAGCTAGACTTGGGTTTCAGGGTGAGGGCACGGCAGGTACCCCATGAAGATCTGAACCAATATCTCATGCATCTGAAGTCAGGGCGAGGATCAGACGTTGGCTCAGGTTGGATTTTCTAGCATGACGTCTGCTTCATGAAGGGAACGGAATCTCGAGGCCATTGAGGTTTTCCCACGTTGGGAGTTGTGGGATGACCCCTTCCATGATTCCTTCTGCGGGACAATTGAGACCTGTTGGACAGTTCCAGGACATCCCATATGGAATGACTCCAGAGCACCGTTCGCGGATGGATGCCTGGGAAGCCCACCTCGCATTCCAATTGTCTCCTAGAAACAAGACAGTTTAGATCTGATGGCTCTGCCGGAGCAACCGGGGTGACTGAGTTGAAATGGACTTTTCTGAGGATGGGTCCTAATGTGTTTTTGTGTCCATGAGGGCCTTGGAATGGGGCGGTGGCACCGGGACCCTGAAGTACTCTCCTAAGCTTTGGACATGGCTCCCATGCACAGGTTTCCTTGTGGAGACGAGATGAGTTCTGATGGGTGCCTCAGGAAAACCCCTATGCTCGTATTGGAATCAGGCTTTTGAGGACACATGCCTGTAACCCAAAGCAATGGATCCTATTATGGCCTAGGGTCCTGTCTGGTTCAATCTTCTTCTCTGGGGACATCCATCTATGGTATGAGTGGAGGTCGAATATCAGCTGGTGTCAGACAGCCCTTGTTTGTTCCGGGCTACCTACACTATTGGGATGGCCTCAGGGACTTTGGAGGTTTCTCCTAATTTGTACGATTTTGGACCATGGAATGGGCAGAATTCCCATGGATTGGTAGGCACAGTCCTAATGTGTGGTTCCTGGGTGCCAGCCTGGAGGGTGTGTGGCCCAGGACTTTGAAGACAGAAGTCTGAAAACACAAACTCATCTTAGGTTTGGGGACGTAGGTATGGCAGGCCCGATCTACAAACCATGAGCAGAACTCTTCAGGATATGAAGAAAGTGCGAGTGAGAGGCGCTTGCTCAGGCTTTTGTATCTGGATTTTGTATCAGCGATGGCCGTGGAATGTCGGGGAGGCCTCATGGGCCATGGACGAATCTTCGTCTCTGAGGATTTGGCCCGATTCCCAATTGCTTTTCATCAATCTGTGGGATGGGAGGACTCATTTCAGTTTTGTTACCTCAGGTGTCCCACCAAAGAGGAATTCCAAAGCAAAGCCGTGGGGAAGACTGAAGGGACAACCCGAACTATGGTAAAAAATTGGGGCCTAGGGGCATGGCAAGCCCAATATGCTATCTCTTCATCCAGCCACTGAGTGGCCTACTTGAGGACTGATCTCAGCCTGAAAGTCACAATGTGTGTTTGTGACCAATGTGGCCCGCGAGCATGGGCGGGGCCTCATGGGCCACACTGGTTTCAACGACACGGAACGTTGGACAACATGCCAAACACAAGATTTCTTGCCATGGGGAAGGAGTTCTGGTTTCTGCATCACCTTCAACCTGGGCAGTGATTGGAGATATGGCCTAGGTTCTGAAACCTGAAAACCTAGGTTGGGAAGAGATGACGACATAAGGCCATGGCGGCTCGATGTGCTCAGTGTGCGGCCAGCTGTCTGGGAGGGGCCAGGGGGTCCAGGCTCAGGCTGTGTCAGAAAGGGCATTAGTTCCCTGGTCAGCCTATGTATTTGGGGTACCGCCAAGTTCGGTGCAGGTTGATCCTCATTTGGGATTACTGGGTAACCCCAGAGGACAATATTTTTCTTCTGGAGGGCCGGCAGAGTGCTTCATTGTAGTTCTGGATTGCCAAATTGGAGGGCTTGTGGGCCAGTAGTCTGACGACAAAAGTCTGAGAACACCAGCTAGGCTTAGGTTTCTGGGTAAGGCCATGGCAGGCACAATCTACAGACCTGAATCGAGATCTCGTGCATCTGAAGTCAGGGCGAGGATCAGACGATCGCTCAGGTTGGAGTTTCTGTCCCTGATGGCCCCTTCATGAATGGGGGGGGGCATCAAGAGGCCATGGGGGTTTTCCCACAATGGGAGTTGTGAGAAGCTCCAAACAGCAGACAGTCCTCTCCATGACAATTGAGACCTGTTGTTTGGCTCCAGGCCAATGATTCTGAGCAGGGTTCTAAGGATGGATGGCTGGGTAGCCCACCTCGCATTCCAATTGTCACCTAGCAACAAGACAGGTTAGATATCCTGGATCTGTGGGGAGCAACCGAGGACGCTGAGTTGAAATGGACACCCTGGGGATGGGTCCTAACGTGCTTTTGTGTCTATGGAGCCCTTGGAATGAAGCGGTGGCACTGGGGCCCTAAAGGGTTCTCCTAAACAGAGGCTTTGACACAGCTCCAACGTGCAAGTTTCCCATGTGTAGATGAGATGTTTTCTGATGGGTGAGTCAAGAAACAGCTATATGCTGCTTTTGAAATCCAGGCCTCTGAGGAGAGATGCCTGGAAACCAAAGCAATGGATCTGATTAGTGCCTAGGGGCCTGTTCTTTCCTTTTTACCTCTGGGGACATCTGTCTATGGGTCTGAGTGCAGGTAGGTGCTCAGTTGGGCTCAGACTGCCCCTGTTTTTCCTGGGAAGCCACCACTATTGAGATGGATCAGGGACTTTGGATGTTCATCCTATTAGAAGGGTTGTGGCCATTGGAATGTGCACACCCAATTCCCTTGGAGAGGGAAAGTACAGTCCTCAGGTTTGGCTCCAGGGGCCTGAGCCTGTAGGCCTGAGTCTGCTCAGTAGTCCTGATCCAGGGCTGTTTGGACAGTTGTCTGAAAACACAAACTCGGCTTATGTTTCGGGTCATAGGTATGGCAGGACTGATCTACAGACCATGAGGGGAACTCTTCGGGAATTGAAAGAAGGGCGACTGTGAGGCTCCTGCTCAAGTTTTTGTCTCTGGATATCGTGTCACTCATGGTCGTGGAATTTCTGGGTGACTTCATGGGGAATGGACGAGTCATACTCTCTGGTGGTTAGGCCCCGTCCAAAGAGTTTGGGGTCATTCTGTGGGCTGGAAGAAGTCCGTTTTTTTTTTTTTTTGTTGTTGTTGTTGTTGTGTTCTTTTTTAACCTCAGGTGTCCCACCAAATGAGGGATTTCAGAGTAGAGCCCTGGCGTAGGGCGACTGGACAATCAGAAATCTGGTTAAACATTGGGGCCTAGGGACATGTCAAGCCCATTATGACATCTAATGGTCCAGCCAAGGAGAGGACTTACTAGAGGACAGGACTCATGCTGAGGGTCCCAATGCGTGTGTATGCCCTTGTCGCACTCAAGAATGGGCGGGGCGCCAGGGTGAATGCCGGTTTCTCCTACACTGAACTTTGGACAACATGCCAACCACAAGGGTTCTTGCCATGAGTAAGGAGGAGTTCTGATTTCTGCATCACACTCATTCGTGGGCAGTGATTGGAGATAAGGTCTCGGTTCTGAAGCCTGAAAACTGAGGTAGGGAAGAGATGATGACCTAAGGCCATGGCGCGTTTTATGTGCTCAGTGTGCGGTCAGCTTTCTGGGTGTTGGTCAGGAGGTCCGGGCTCAGGTTGTGTTCGGCAGTGCATTAGTGCCCAGGTTAGACTATATAATTTGGGTAAAGTCGAGTGCTGTGTAGGTTTATTTTCATTTAAGGTGCCTGGGCAGCTCATGAGGCAATAATTTATTTTCTAGAGGGCAGGCAGGGTGCTGCATTGTGGGTCCGGAATAGCCAAACTTGAGGGTTTCGGGGCCAGGAGTGTGAGGACGGAAGTCTGAGAAGACAAGCTAGACTTGGGTTTCAGGGCGAGGGTACGGCCGGTACCCCCTGCAGATCTAAACCAATATCTCATGCATCTGAAGTCAGGGCGAAGATCAGACGTTGGCTCAGGTTGGAGTTTCTGTGCATGACGGCCACTTCATGAAGGGAGCAGAATCTCGAGGCCATTGAGGTTTTCCCACGTTGGGAGTTGTGGGATGCCCCCTTCAAGGGTTCCTTCTGCGGGACAATTGAGACCTGTTGGACAGCTCCAGGACATCCCATATGGAATTACTCCAGAGCACCGTTCGCGGATGGATGCCTGGGAAGCCCGCCTCGCATTCCAATTGTCTCCTAGCATCAAGACAGTTTAGATCTGATGGCTCTGCGGGAGCAACCGGGGTGGCTGAGTTGAAATGGACTTTCCTGAGGATGGGTCCTAATGTGTTTTTGTGTCCATGAGGGCCTTAGAATGGGGCGGTGGCACCGGGAACCTGAAGTACTCTCCTAAGCTTTGGACATGGCTCCCATGCACAGGTTTCCTTGTGGAGACGAGATGAGTTTTGATGGGTGCCTCAGGAAAACCCCTATGCTCGTATTGGAATCAGGCTTTTGAGGACACATGCCTGTAACGCAAAGCAATGGATCCTATTATGGCCTAAGGTCCTGTCTGGTTCAATCTTCTTCTCTGGGGACATCCATCTATGGTATGAGTGGAGGTCGAATATCAGCTGGTGTCAGACAGCCCTTGTTTGTTCCGGGCTACCTACACTATTGGGATGGCCTCAGGGACTTTGGAGGTTTCTCCTAATTTGTACTATTTTGGACCATGGAATGGGCAGAATTCCCATGGATTGGTAGTCACAGTCCTAATGTGTGGCTCCAGGGGCCCAGCCTGGAGGGTGTGTGGCCCAAGACTTTGAGGACAGAAGTCTGAAACACAAACTCAGCTTAGGTTTGGGGACGTAGGTATGGCAGGCCCGATCTACAAACCATGAGAAGAACTCTTCTGGATATGAAGAAAGAGCGAGTCTGAGGCGCTTGCTCAGGCTTTTGTCTCTGGATTTTGTATCAGCGATGGCCGTGGAATGTCGGGGAGGCCTCATGAGCCATGGACGAATCTTCCTCTCTGAGGATTTGGCCCGATTCCCAATTGCTTTTCGTCAATCTGTGGGATGGGAGGACTCATTTCAGTTTTGTTACCTCAGGTGTCCCAACAAAAGAGGAATTCCAAAGCCAAGCCGTGGGGAAGACTGAAGGGACAACCCGAAATATGGATAAAAATTGGGGCCAAGGGGCATGGCAAGCCCAATATGCTATCTCTTCATCCAGCCACTGAGTGGCTTTACTTGAGGACTGGGCTCAGCCTGAGGGTCACAATGTGTGTTTGTGACCAATGTGGCCCGCGAGCATGGGCGGGGCCTCATAGGCCACACTGGTTTCAACTACACTGAACGTTGGACAACATGCCAACCACAAGGTTTCTTGCCATGGGGAAGGAGTTCTGATTTCTGCATCACCTTCAACCCTGGGCAGTGTTTGGAGATAAGGGCTAGGTTCTGAAACCTGAAAACCGAGTTTGGGAGAGATGACGACCTAAGTCCATGGCGGCTAGATGTGCTCAGTGTGCGGCCAGCTGCCTGGGAGAGGCCAGTGGGTCCAGGCTCAGGCTGTGTCAGAAAGGGCATTAGTGCCCTGGTCAGCCTATGTATTTGGGGTACAGCCAAGGTCAGTGCAGGTTGATCCTCATTTGGGGTTACTGGGTAGCCCCAGAGGACAATGTTTTTCTTCTGGAGGTCCGGCAGAGTGCTGCATTGTAGTTCAGGATTGCCAAACTGGAGGGCTTGTGGGCCTGTAGTCTGACGACAAATGTCTAAGAACACAAGCTAGGCTTAGGTTTCTGGGTGAGGATATGGCAGGCACAATCTACAGACCTGAATCGAGATCTCGTGCATCTGAAGTCAGGGCAAGGATTAGATGATCTCTCAGGTTGGAGTTTCTGCCCCTGATGGCCCCTTCATGAATGGGGGGGCATCACGAGGCCATGGGGGTTTTCCCACGATGGGAGTTGTGAGAAGCTCCAAACTGCAGAGAGTCTTCTGCAGGACAATTGAGACCTGTTGTTTGGCTCCAGGCCAATGATTCTGAGCAGGGTTCTAAGGATGGATGGCTGGGTAGCCCACCTCGCATTCCAATTGTCTCCTAGCAACAAGACAGGAGAGATCTCCTGGATCTGTGGGGAGCAACCGAGGACGCTGCATTGAAATGGACACCCCTGGGGATGGGTCCTAATGTGCTTTTGTGTCTAAAGAGACCTTGGAATGAAGCGGTGGCACGTGGGCCCTAAAGAGTTCTACTAAACAGAGGCTTTGACGCAGCTCCAACCTGCAATTTTCCCATGTGTAGTTTGAAGTTTTCTGTTGGGTGAGTTAAGAAACAGCTATATGCTGGTTTTGAAATCCAGGCCTCTGAGGAGAGATGCCTAGAAACCAATGCAGTGGATGTGATTAGTGCCTAGGGGCCTGTTCTTTCCTTTTTACCTCTGGGACATCTGTCTATGGGTCTGAGTGCAGGTAGGTGCTCAGTTGGGCTCAGATTGCACCTGTTTTTCCTGGGAAGCCACCACTATTGAGATGGATCAGGGACTTTGGATGTTTATCCTTTTAGAAGGGTTGTGGCCATTGGAATGGGCACACACAATTCCCTTGGAGAGGGCTAGTACAGTCCTCAGGTTTGGTTCCAGGGGCCTGAGCCTGTAGGTTGTGTAGGCCAGGGCTGTTTGGACAGTTGTCTGAAAACACAAACTCGGCTTATGTTTCGGGTCATAGGTATGGCAGGACTGATCTACAGACCATGAGGAGAACTCTTCGGGTTTGAAAGAAGGGCGAGTGTGAGGCTCCTGCTCAAGTTTTTGTCTCTGGATATCGTGCCACTCATGGTCGTGGAATTTCTGGGTGACTTCATGGGAAATGGACGAGTCTTACTCTCTGGTGGTTTGGTCCCGTCCAAAGAGATTGGGGTCATTCTGTGGGCTGGAAGAAGTTCGTTTTTTTTTTGTTGTTGTTGTTGTTGTTGTTTTTTTCTTGTTTAACCTCAGTGTCCCACCAAATGATGGATTCCAGAGTAGAACCCTGGGGAGGGGCGACTGGACAATCAGAAATCGGGTTAATTATTGGGGCCTAGGGACATGTAAAGCCCATTATGACATCTAATGATCCAGCCACTGAGAAAACTTACTAGAGGACAGGACTCATGCTGAGGGTCACAATGCGTGTGTATGCCCTTATAGCACTCAAGAATGGGCGGGGCCTCAGGGTGAATGCTGGTTTCTCCTACACTGAACTTTGGACAACGTGCCAACCACAAGGGTTCTTGCCATGGGTAAGGAGGAGTTCTGATTTCTGCATCACACTCATTCCTGGGCAGTGATTGGAGATAAGGTCTCGGTTCTGAAGCCTGAAAACTGAGGTAGGGAAGAGATGATGACCTAAGGCCATGGCGGGTTTTATGTGCTCAGTGTGCGGTCAGCTTTCTGGGTGTTGGTTAGGAGGTCCGGGCTCAGGTTGTGTTCGGCAGTGCATTAGTGCCCAGGTTAGACTATATAATTTGGTTAAAGTCGAGTGCTGTGTAGGTTTATCCTCATTTAAGTTGCCTCGGCAGCTCATGAGGCAATAATTTTATTTCTAGAGGGCAGGCAGGGTGCTGCATTGTGGGTCCGGAATTGCCAAACTTGAGGGCTTTGGGGCCAGGAGTGTGAGGACGGAAGTCTGAGAAGACAAGCTAGATTTGGGTTTCAGGGCGAGGGCACGGCAGGTACCCCCTGCAGATCTGAACCAATATCTCATGCATCTGAAGTCAGGGCGAGGATCAGACGTTGGCTCAGGTTGGAGTTTATGTGCATGACGGCCGCTTCATGAAGGGAGCGGAATCTCGAGGCCATTGAGTTTTTCCCACGTTGGGAGTTGTGGGATGCCCCCTTCAAGGGTTCCTTCTGCGGGACAATTGAGACCTGTTGGACAGCTCCAGGACATCCCATATGGAATTACTCCAGAGCACCGTTCGCGGATGGATGCCTGGGAAGCCCGCCTCGCATTCCAATTGTCTCCTAGCAACAAGACAGTTTAGATCTGATGGCTCTGCGGGAGCAACCGGGGTGGCTGAGTTGAAATGGACTTTTCTGAGGATGGGTCCTAATGTGTTTTTGTGTCCATGAGGGCCTTGGAATGGGGCGGTGGCACCGGGAACCTGAAGTACTCTCCTAAGCTTTGGACATGGCTCCCATGCACAGGTTTCCTTGTGGAGACGAGATGAGTTCTGATGGGTGCCTCAGGAAAACCCCTATGCTCGTATTGGAATCAGGCTTTTGAGGACACATGCCTGTAACCCAAAGCAATGGATCCTATTATGGCCTAGGGTCCTGTCTGGTTCAATCTTCTTCTCTGGGGACATCCATCTATGGTATGAGTGGAGGTCGATTATCAGCTGGTGTCAGACAGCCCTTGTTTGTTCCGGGCGACCTACACTATTGGGATGGCCTCAGGGACTTTGGAGGTTTCTCCTAATTTGTACGATTTTGGACCCTGGAATGGGCAGAATTCCCATGGATTGTTAGGCACAGTCCTAATGTGTGGCCCAGGGGCCCAGCCTGGAGGGTGTGTGGCCCAAGACTTTGAGGACAGAAGTCTGAAAACACAAACTCAGCTTAGGTTTGGGGACGTAGGTATGGCAGGCCCGGTCGACAAACCATGAGCAGAACTCTTCAGGATATGAAGAAAGTGCGAGTCTTAGGCGCTTGCTCAGGCTTTTGTCTCTGGATTTTGTATCAGCGATGGCCGTGGAATGTCGGGGAGGCCTCATGGGCCATGGACGAATCTTCCTCTCTGAGGATTTGGCCCTATTCCCAATTGCTTTTCGTCAATCTGTGGGATGGGAGGACTCATTTCAGTTTTGTTATCTCAGTTGTCCAACCAAAAGAGGAATTCCAAAGCCAAGCCGTGGGGAAGACTGAAGGGACAACCTGAACTATGGTTAAAAATTGGGGCCTAGGGGCATGGCAAGCACAATATGCTATCTCTTCATCCAGCCACTGAGTGGCCTTACTTGAGGACTGGGCTCAGCCTGAGGGTCACAATGTGTGTTTGTGACCAATGTGGCCTGCGAGAATGGGCCGGGACTCATGGGCCACACTGGTTTCAACTACACTGAACGTTGGACAACATGCCAACCACAAGGTTTCTTGCCATGGGGAAGGAGTTCTGATTTCTGCATCACCTTCAACCCTGAGCAGTGATTGGAGATAAGGTCTAGGTTCTGAAACCTGAAAACTGTTGTTGGGAAGTGATGACGACCTAAAGCCATGGCAGCGCGATGTGCTCAGTGTGCGGCCAGCTGTCTGGGAGGGGCCAGGGGGTCCAGGCTCAGGCTGTGTCAGAAAGGGCATTAGTTCCCTGGTCAGCCTATGTATTTGGGGTACAGCCAAGGTCGGTGCAGGTTGATCCTCATTTGGGATTACTGGGTAAACCCAGAGGACAATATTTTTCTTCTGGAGTGTTGGCAGAGTGCTGCATTGTAGTTCTGGATTGCCAAACTGGAGGGCTTGTGGGCCAGTAGTCTGACGACAAAAGTCTGAGTACACAAGCTAGGCTTAGGTTTCTGGGTGAGGCCATGGCAGGCACAATCTACAGACCTGAATCGAGATCTCGTGCATCTGAAGTCAGGGCGAGGATCAGATGATCGCTCAGGTTGGAGTTTCTGTCCCTGATGGCCCTTCATGAATGGGGGGGGGGCATCAAGAGGCCATGGGGGTTTTTCCACAATGGGAGTTGTGAGAAGCTCCAAACAGCAGACAGTCCTCTGCAGGACAATTGAGACCTGTTGTTTGGCTCCAGGCCAATGATTCTGAGCAGGGTTCTAAGGATGGATGGCTGGGTAGCCCACCTCGCATTCCAATTGTCACCTAGCAACAAGACAGGTTAGATATCCTGGATCTGTGGGGAGCAACCGAGGACGCTGAGTTGAAATGGACACCCCTGGGGATGGGTCCTAACGTGCTTTTGTGTCTATGAAGACCTTGGAATGAAGCGGTGGCACTGGGGCCCTAAAGGGTTCTCCTAAACAGAGGCTTTGACACAGCTCCAACGTGCAAGTTTCCCATGTGTAGATGAGATGTTTTCTGATGGGTGAGTCAAGAAACAGCTATATGCTGCTTTTGAAATCCAGGCCTCTGAGGAGAGATGCCTGGAAACCAAAGCAATGGATCTGATTAGTGCCTAGGGGCCTGTTCTTTCCTTTTTCCCTCTGGGGACATCTGTCTATGGGTCTGAGTGCAGGTAGGTGCTCAGTTGGGCTCAGATTGCCCCTGTTTTTCCTGGGAAGCCACCACTATTGAGATGGATCAGGGACTTTGGAGGTTTATCCTATTAGAAGGGTTGTGGCCATTGGAATGGGCACACACAATTCCCTTGGAGAGGGCTAGTACAGACCTCAGGTTTGGCTCCAGGGGCCTGAGCCTGTAGATTGTTTCGGCCAGGGCTGTTTGGACAGTTGTCTGAAAACACAAACTCGGCTTATGTTTCGGGTCATAGGTATGGCAGGACTGATCTACAGACCATGAGGGGAACTCTTCGGGATTTGAAAGAAGGGAGACTGTGAGGCTCCTGCGCAAGTTTTTGTCTCTGGATATCGTGTTATTCATGGTCGTGGAATTTCTGGGTGACTTCATGGGGAATGGACGAGTCATACTCTCTGGTGGTTAGGCCCCGTCCAAAGAGTTTGGGGTCATTCTGTGGGCTGGAAGAAGTCCGTTTTTTTTTTTTGTTGTTGTTGTTGTGTTCTTTTTTAACCTCAGGTGTCCCACCAAATGAGGGATTTCAGAGTAGAGCCCTGGGGAGGGGCGACTGGACAATCAGAAATCTGGTTAAAAATTGGAACCTAGGGACATGTCAAGCCCATTATGACATCTAATGGTCCAGCCACTGAGAAGACTTACTAGAGGACAGGACTCATGCTGAGGGTCACAATGTATGCCCTCATCACACTCAAGAATGGGCGGGGCCTCAGGGTGAATTCTGGTTTCTCCTACACTGAACGTTGGACAACGTGCCAACCACAAGGGTTCTTGCCATGGGTAAGGAGGAGTTCTGATTTCTGCATCACACTCATTCCTGGGCAGTGATTGGAGATAAGGTCTCGGTTCTGAAGCCTGAAAACTGAGGTAGGGACGAGATGATGACCTAAGGCCATGGCGGGTTTTATGTGCTCAGTGTGCGGTCAGCTTTCTGGGTGTTGGTTAGGAGGTCCGGGCTCAGGTTGTGTTCGGCAGTGCATTAGTGCCCAGGTTAGACTATATAATTTGGTTAAAGTCGAGTGCTGTGTAGGTTTATCCTAATTTAAGTTGCCTCGGCAGCTCATGAGGCAATAATTTTATTTCTAGAGGGCAGGCAGGGTGCTGCATTGTGGGTCCGGAATTGCCAAACTTGAGGGCTTCGGGGCCAGGAGTGTGAGGACGGAAGTCTGAGAAGACAAGCTAGATTTGGGTTTCAGGAGGAGGGCACGGCAGGTACCCCCTGCAGATCTGAACCAATATCTCATGCATCTGAAGTCAGGGCGAGGATCAGACGTTGGCTCAGGTTGGAGTTTATGTGCATGACGGCCGCTTCATGAAGGGAGCGGAATCTCGAGGCCATTGAGTTTTTCCCACGTTGGGAGTTGTGGGATGCCCCCTTCAAGGGTTCCTTCTGCGGGACAATTGAGACCTGTTGGACAGCTCCAGGACATCCCATATGGAATTACTCCAGAGCACCGTTCGCGGATGGATGCCTGGGAAGCCCGCCTCGCATTCCAATTGTCTCCTAGCAACAAGACAGTTTAGATCTGATGGCTCTGCGGGAGCAACCGGGGTGGCTGAGTTGAAATGGACTTTTCTGAGGATGGGTCCTAATGTGTTTTTGTGTCCATGAGGGCCTTGGAATGGGGCGGTGGCACCGGGAACCTGAAGTACTCTCCTAAGCTTTGCACATGGCTCCCATGCACAGGTTTTCTTGTGGAGGCGAGATGAGTTCTGATGGGTGCCTCAGGAAAACCCCTATGCTCGTATTGGAATCAGGCTTTTGAGGACACATGCCTGTAACCCAAAGCAATGGATCCTATTATGGCCTAGGGTCCTGTCTGGTTCAATCTTCTTCTCTGGGGACATCCATCTATGGTATGAGTGGAGGTCGATTATCAGCTGGTGTCAGACAGCCCTTGTTTGTTCCGGGCGACCTACACTATTGGGATGGCCTCAGGGACTTTGGAGGTTTCTCCTAATTTGTACGATTTTGGACCCTGGAATGGGCAGAATTCCCATGGATTGGTAGGCACAGTCCTAATGTGTGGCTCCAGGGGCCCAGCCTGGAGGGTGTGTGGCCCAAGACTTTGAGGACAGAAGTCTGAAAACAAAACTAAGCTTAGGTTTGGGGACGTAGGTATGGCAGGCCCGGTCGACAAACCATGAGCAGAACTCTTCAGGATATGAAGAAAGTGCGAGTCTTAGGCGCTTGCTCAGGCTTTTGTCTCTGGATTTTGTATCAGCGATGGACGTGGAATGTCGGGGAGGCCTCATGGGCCATGGACGAATCTTCCTCTCTGAGGATTTGGCCCGATTCCCAATTGCTTTTCGTCAATCTGTGGGATGGGAGGACTCATTTCAGTTTTGTTATCTCAGTTGTCCAACCAAAAGAGGAATTCCAAAGCCAAGCCGTGGGGAAGACTGAAGGGACAACCTGAACTATGGTTAAAAATTGGGGCCT
Source organism: Mustela nivalis (assembly GCF_964662115.1). Taxonomy (NCBI): domain Eukaryota; kingdom Metazoa; phylum Chordata; class Mammalia; order Carnivora; family Mustelidae; genus Mustela; species Mustela nivalis. The sequence goes on from NW_028135677.1 coordinate 189,451, forward strand.
AGGGGCATGGCAAGCACAATATGCTATCTCTTCATCCAGCCACTGAGTGGCCTTACTTGAGGACTGGGCTCAGCCTGAGGGTCACAATGTGTGTTTGTGACCAATGTGGCCTGCGAGCATGGGCCGGGACTCATGGGCCACACTGGTTTCAACTACACTGAACGTTGGACAACATGCCAACCACAAGGTTTCTTGCCATGGGGAAGGAGTTCTGATTTCTGCATCACCTTCATCCCTGAGCAGTGATTGGAGATAAGGTCTAGGTTCTGAAACCTGAAAACTGTTGTTGGGAAGAGATGACGACCTAAGGCCATGGCAGCGCGATGTGCTCAGTGTGCGGCCAGCTGTCTGGGAGGGGCCAGGGGGTCCAGGCTCAGGCTGTGTCAGAAAGGGCATTAGTTCCCTGGTCAGCCTATGTATTTGGGGTACAGCCAAGTTCGGTGCAGGTTGATCCTCATTTGGGATTACTGGGTAAACCCAGAGGACAATATTTTTCTTCTGGAGGGTTGGCAGAGTGCTGCATTGTAGTTCTGGATTGCCAAACAGGAGGGCTTGTGGGCCAGTAGTCTGACGACAAAAGTCTGAGTACACAAGCTAGGCTTAGGTTTCTGGGTGAGGCCATGGCAGGCACAATCTACAGACCTGAATCGAGATCTCGTGCATCTGAAGTCAGGGCGAGGATCAGATGATCGCTCAGGTTGGAGTTTCTGTCCCTGATGGCCCTTCATGAATGGGGGGGGGGCATCAAGAGGCCATGGGGGTTTTTCCACGATGATAGTTGTGAGAAGCTCCAAACAGCAGACAGTCCTCTGCAGGACAATTGAGACCTGTTGTTTGGCTCCAGGCCAATGATTCTGAGCAGGGTTCTAAGGATGGATGGCTGGGTAGCCCACCTCGCATTCCAATTGTCACCTAGCAACAAGACAGGTTAGATATCCTGGATCTGTGGGGAGCAACCGAGGACGCTGAGTTGAAATGGACACCCCTGGGGATGGGTCCTAACGTGCTTTTGTGTCTATGAAGACCTTGGAATGAAGCGGTGGCACTGGGGCCCTAAAGGGTTCTCCTAAACAGAGGCTTTGACACAGCTCCAACGTGCAAGTTTCCCATGTGTAGATGAGATGTTTTCTGATGGGTGAGTCAAGAAACAGCTATATGCTGCTTTTGAAATCCAGGCCTCTGAGGAGAGATGCCTGGAAACCAAAGCAATGGATCTGATTAGTGCCTAGGGGCCTGTTCTTTCCTTTTTACCTCTGGGGACATCTGTCTATGGGTCTGAGTGCAGGTAGGTGCTCAGTTGGGCTCAGATTGCCCCTGTTTTTCCTGGGAAGCCACCACTATTGAGATGGATCAGGGACTTTGGAGGTTTATCCTATTAGAAGGGTTGTGGCCATTGGAATGGGCACACACAATTCCCTTGGAGAGGGCTAGTACAGACCTCAGGTTTGGCTCCAGGGGCCTGAGCCTGTAGATTGTGTCGGCCAGGGCTGTTTGGACAGTTGTCTGAAAACACAAACTCGGCTTATGTTTCGGGTCATAGGTATGGCAGGACTGATCTACAGACCATGAGGGGAACTCTTCGGGATTTGAAAGAAGGGAGACTGTGAGGCTCCTGCGCAAGTTTTTGTCTCTGGATATCGTGTTACTCATGGTCGTGGAATTTCTGGGTGACTTCATGGGGAATGGACGAGTCATACTCTCTGGTGGTTAGGCCCCGTCCAAAGAGTTTGGGGTCATTCTGTGGGCTGGAAGAAGTCCGTTTTTTTTTTTTGTTGTTGTTGTTGTGTTCTTTTTTAACCTCAGGTGTCCCACCAAATGAGGGATTTCAGAGTAGAGCCCTGGGGAGGGGCGACTGGACAATCAGAAATCTGGTTAAAAATTGGAACCTAGGGACATGTCAAGCCCATTATGACATCTAATGGTCCAGCCACTGAGAAGACTTACTAGAGGACAGGACTCATGCTGAGGGTCACAATGTATGCCCTCATCACACTCAAGAATGGGCGGGGCCTCAGGGTGAATGCTGGTTTCTCCTACACTGAACGTTGGACAACGTGCCAACCACAAGGGTTCTTGCCATGGGTAAGGAGGAGTTCTGATTTCTGCATCACACTCAACCCTGGGCAGTGATTGGAGATAAGGTCTCGGTTCTGAAGACTGAAAACTGAGGTAGGGAAGAGATGATGTCCTAAGGCCATGGCGGGTTTTATGTGCTCAGTGTGCGGTCAGCTTTCTGGGTGTTGGTCAGGAGGTCCGGGCTCAGGTTGTGTTCGACAGTGCATTAGAGTCCAGGTTACACTATATAATTTGGTAAAGTCGAGTGCTGTGTAGGTTTACCCTCATTTAAGTTGCCTGGGCAGCTCATGAGGCAATAATTTTTTTTCTAGAGGGCAGGCAGAGTGCTGCATTGTGGGTCCGGAATAGCCAAACTTGAGGGTTTCGGGGCCAGGAGTGTGAGGATGGAAGTCTGAGAGGACAAGCTAGACTTGGGTTTCAGGGCGAGGGCACGGCAGGTACCCCCTGCAGATCTGAACCAATATCTCATGCATCTGAAGTCAGGGCGAGGATCAGACGTTGGCTCAGGTTGGAGTTTCTGAGCATGACAGCCGCTTCATGAAGGGAGCGGAATCTCGAGCCATTGAGGTTTTCCCATGTTGGGAGTTGTGCGATACCCCCTTCAAGGATTCCTTCTGCGGGACAATTGAGACCTGTTGGACAGCTCCAGGACATCCCATAAAGAATGACTCCAGAGCACCATTCGCGGATGGATGCCTGGGAAGCCCGCCTAGCATTCCAATTGTCTCCTAGCAACAAGACAGTTCAGATCTGATGGCTCTGCGGGAGCAACCGCGGTGGCTGAGTTGAAATGGACTTTCCTGAGGATGGGTCCTAATGTGTTTTTGTGTCCATGAGGGCCTTGGAATGGGGCGGTGGCACCGGGACCCTGAAGTACTCTCCTAAGCTTTGGACATGGCTCCCATGCAGAGGTTTCCTTGTGGAGACGAGATGAGTTCTGATGGGTGCCTCAGGAAAACCCCTATTCTCGTATTGGAATCAGGCTTTTGAGGACACATGCCTGTAAACCAAAGCAATGGATCCTATTATGGCCTAGGGTCCTGTCTGGTTCAATCTTCTTCTCTGGGGACATCCAACTATGTTATGAGTGGAGGTCGATTATCAGCTAGTGTCAGACAGCCTTTGTTTGTTCCGGGCGACCTACACTTTTGGGATGGCCTCAGGGACTTTGGAGGTTTCTCCTAATTTGTACGATTTTGGACCATGGAATGGGCAGAATTCCCATGGATTGGCAGGCACAGTCCTAATGTGTGGCTCCAGGGGCCCAGCCTGGACGGTGTGTGGACAACGACTTTGAGGACAGAAGTCTGAAAACACAAACTCAGCTTAGGTTTGGGGACGTAGGTATGGCAGGCCCGATCTACAAACCATGAGCAGAACTCTTCAGGATATGAAGAAAGTGTGAGTCTGAGGCGCTTGCTCAGGCTTTTGTATCTGGATTTTGTATCAGCGATGGCCGTGGAATGTCGGGGAGGCCTCATGGGCCATGGACGAATCTTCCTCTCTGAGGATTTGGCCCGATTCCCAATTGCTATTCGTCAATCTGTGGGATGGGAGGACTAATTTCAGTTTTGTTACCTCAGGTGTCCCACCAAAAGAGGAATTCCAAAGCCAAGCCGTGGGGAAGAGTGAAAGGACAACCTGATCTATGGTTAAGAATTGGGGCCTAGGGGTATGGCAAGCCCAATATGCTATCTCTTCATCCAGCCACTGAGTGGCCTTACTTGAGGACTGGCCTCAGCCTGAGCGTCACAATGTGTGTTTCTGACCAATGTGGCCCGCGAGCATGTGCAGGGCCTCATGGGCCACACTGGTTTCAACGAAACTGAACGTTGGACAACATGCCAACCACAAGGTTTTTTGCCATGGGGAAGGAGTTCTGATTTCTGCATCACCTTCAACCCTGAGCAGTGATTGGAGATAAGGTCTAGGTTCTGAAACCTGAAAACCGTGGTTGGGACGGGATGACGACATAAAGCCATGGCGGCTCGATGGGCTCAGTGTGCGGCCAGATGTCTGGGAGCGTCCAGGGGGTCCAGGCTCAGGCTGTGTCAGAAAGGGCATTAGTGCCCTGGTCAGCCTATGTATTTGGGGTACAGCCAAGTTCGGTGCAGGTTGATCCACATTTGGGGTTACTAGGTAGCTCCAGAGGAAAATGTTTTTCTTCTGGAGGGCCGGCAGAGTGCTGCATTGTAGTTCTGGATTGCCAAACTGGAGGGCTTGTGGGCCAGTAGTCTTACGACAAAAGTCTGAGAACACAAGCTAGGCTAGTTTTCTGGGTGAGGCCATGGCAGGCACAATCTACAGACCTGAATCGAGATCTCGTGCATCTGAAGTCAGGGCGAGGATCAGACGATTGCTCAGGTTGGAGTTTCTCTCCCTGATGGCCCCTTCAAGAATGGGGGGGCATCACGAGGCCATGGGTGTTTTCCCACGATGGGAGTTGTGAGAAGCTCCAAACTGCAGAGAGTCTTCTGCAGGACAATTGAGACCTGTTGTTTGGCTCCAGGCCAATGATTCTGAGCAGGGTTCTAAGGATGGATGGCTGGGTAGCCCACCTCACATTCCAATTGTCTCCTAGCAACAAGAGAGGTTAGATCTCCTGGATCTGTGGGGAGCAACCGAGGACGCTGAGTTGAAATGGACACCCCTGGGGATGGGTCCTAACGTGCTTTTGTGTCTATGGAGACCTTGGAATGAAGCGTTGGCACTGGGGCCCTAAAGGGTTCTCCTAAACAGAGGCTTTGACACAGCTCCAACGTGCAAGTTTCCCATGTGTAGATGAGATGTTTTCTGATGGGTGAGTCAAGAAACAGCTATATGCTGCTTTTGAAATCCAGGCCTCTGAGGAGAGATGCCTGGAAACCAAAGCAATGGATCTGATTAGAAGGGTTGTGGCCATTGGAATGGGCACACACAATTCCTTTGGAGAGGGCAAGTACAGTCCTCAGGTTTTGCTCCAGGGGCCTGAGCCTGTAGGTTGTGTAGGCCAGGGCTGTTTGGACAGTTTTCTGAAAACACAAACTCGGCTTATGTTTCGGGTCATAGGTATGGCAGGACTGATCTACAGGCCATGAGGAGAACTCTTCGGGATTTGAAAGAAGGGCGAGTGTGAGGCTCCTGCTCAAGTTTTTGTCTCTGGATATCGTGTCACTCATGCTCGTGGAATTTCTGGGTGACTTCATGGGAAATGGACGAGTCTTACTCTCTGGTGGTTTGGCCCCGTCCAAAGAGTTTGGGGTCATTCTGTGGGCTGGAAGAAGTCCGTTTTTTTTTTTTTTTTGGTGTTGTTGTTTTTTTCTTGTTTAACCTCAGGTGTCCCACCAAATGATGGATTCCAGAGTAGAGCCCTGGGGAGGGGCGACTGGACAATCAGAAATCTGGTTAAAAATTAGGACCTAGTGACATGTCAAGCCCATTATGACATCTAATGGTCCAGCCACTGAGAGGACTTATTAGAAGACAGGACTCATGCTGAGGGTCACAATGCATGTGTATGCCCTATCGAACTCAAGAATGGGCGGGGCCTCAGGGTGAATGCTGGTTTCTCCTACACTGAACGTTGGACAACGTGCCAACCACAAGGGTTCTTGCCATGGGTAAGGAGGAGTTCTGATTTCTGCATCACACTCACCCCTGGGCAGTGATTGGAGATAAGGTCTCGGTTCTGAAGCCTGAAATCTGAGGTAGGGAAGAGATCATGACCTAAGGCCATGGCGGGTTTTATGTGCTCAGTGTGCGGTCAGCTTTCTGGGTGTTGGTCAGGAGGTCCCGGCTCAGGTTGTGTTCGACATTGCATTAGTGCCCAGGTTAGACTATATAATTTGGTAAAGTCGAGTGCTGTGTAGTTTTACCCTCATTTAAGGTGCCTGGGCAGCTCATGAGGCAATAATATTTTTTTCTAGAGGGCAGGCAGAGTGCTGCATTGTGGGTCCGGAATTGCCAAACTTGAGGGCTTTGGGCCAGGAGTGTGAGGACGGAAGTCTGAAAAGACAAGCTAGACTTGGGTTTCAGAGCGAGGGCACGGCAGGTACCCCCTGCAGATCTGAACCAATATCTCATGCATCTGAAGTCAGGGCGAGGATCAGACGTTGGCTCAGGTTGGAGTTTCTGTGCATGACGGCCGCTTCATGAAGGGAGCGGAATCTCGAGGCCATTGAGGTTTTCCCACGTTTGGAGTTGTGGGATGACCCTTCAAGGATTCCTTATGTGGGACAATTGAGACCTTTTGGACAGCTCCAGGGCATCCCATATGGAATGACTCCAGAGCACCGTTCGCGGATGGATGCCTGTGAAGCCAGCCTCGCATTCCAATTGCCTCATAGCAACAAGACAGTTTAGATCTGATGGCTCTGCCGGAGCAACCGGGGTGGCTGAGTTGAAATGGACTTTCCTGAGGATGGGTCCTAATGTGTTTTTGTGTCCATGAGGGCCTTGGTATGGGGCGGTGGCACCGGGACCCTGAAGTACTCTCCTAAGCTTTGGACATGGCTCCCATGCACAGGTTTCCTTGTGGAGACGAGATGAGTTCTGATGGGTGCCTCAGGAATACCGCTATGCTCGAATTGGAATCAGGCTTTTGAGGACACATGCCTGTAACCCAAAGCAATGGATCCTATTATGGCCTAGGGTCCTGTCTGGTTCAATCTTCTTCTCTGGGGACATCCATCTATGGTATGAGTGGAGGTCGATTATCAGCTGGTGTCAGACAGCCCTTGTTTGTTCCGGGCGACCTACACTATTGGGATGGCCTCAGGGACTTTGGAGGTTTCTCCTAATTTGTACGATTTTGGACCATGGAATGGGCATAATTCCCATGGATTGGTAGGCACAGTCCTAATGTGTGGCTCCAGGGGCCCAGCCTGGAGGGTGTGGGGCCCAAGACTTTGAGGACAGAAGTCTGAAAACACAAACTCAGCTTAGGTTTGGGGACGTAGGTATGGCAGGCCCGATCTACAAACCATGAGAACTCTTCAGGATATGAAGGAAGTGCGAGCCTGAGGCACTTGCTCAGGCTTTTGTCTCTGGATTTTGTATCAGCGATGGCCGTGGAATGTCGGGGAGGCCTCATGGGCCATGGACAAATCTTCCTCTCTGAGGATTTGGCCCGATTCGCAATTGCTTTTCGTCAATCTTTGGGATGGGAGGACTCATTTCAGTTTTGTTACCTCAGGTGTCCCACCAAAAGATGAATTCCAAAGCAAAGCCATGGGGAAGACTGAAGGGACAACCCGAAGTATGGTTAAAAATTGGGGCCTAGGGGCGTGGCAAGCCCAATACGCTGTCTCTTCATCCAGCCACTGAGTGGCCTTACTTGAGGACTGGGCTCAGCCTGAGGGTCACAATGTGGGTTTGTGACCAATGTGGCCTGCGAGCATGGGCGGGGCCTCATGGGCCACAGTGGTTTCAACTACACTGAACGTTGGACAACATGCCAACCACAAGGTTTCTTGCCATGGGGAAGGAGTTCTGCTTTCAGCATCATCTTCAATCCCGGGCAGTGATTGGATATAAGGTCTAGGTTCTGAAACCTGAAAACCGAGGTTGGGAAGAGATGACGACCTAAGGCCATGGAGCCTCGATGTGCTCTGTGTGCGGCCAGCTGTCTGGGAGGGGCCAGGGGGTCCAGGCTCAGGCTGTGTCAGAAAGGGCATTAGTGACCTGGTCAGCCTATGTATTTGGGGTACAGCCAAGGTCGGTGCAGGTTGATCCTCATTTGGGGTTACTGGATAGCCCCAGAGGACAATGTTTTTCTTCTGGCGGGCAGGCAGAGTGCGTCATTGTAGTTCTGGATTGCCAAACTGGAGGGCTTGTGGGCCTGTAGTCTGACGACAAAAGTCTGAGAACACAAGCTAGGCTTCGGTTTCTGGGTGAGGCCATGGCAGGCACAATCTACAGACCTGAATCGAGATCTCGTGCATCTGAAGTCATGGCGAGGATCAGAGAATCGCTCAGGTTGGAGTTTCTGTCCCTGATGGCCCCTTCATGAATGGGGGGGCATCACGAGGCCATGAAGGTTTTCCCAGGATGGGAGTTGTGAGAAGCTCCAAACTGCAGAGAGTCTTCTGCAGGACAATTGAGACCTGTTGTTTGGCTCCAGGCCAATGATTCTGAGCAGGGTTCTAAGGATGGATGGCTGGGTAGCCCACCTCGCATTCCAATTGTCTCCTAGCCACAAGAGAGGTTAGATCTCCTGGATCTGTGGGGAGCAACCGAGGACGCTGAGTTGAAATGGACACCCCTGGGGATGGGTCCTAATGTGCTTTTGTGTCTATGGAGACCTTGGAATGAAGCGGTGGCACTGGGGCCCTAAAAGGTTCTCCTAAACAGAGGCTTTGACACAGCTCCAACGTGCAAGTTTCCCATGTTTAGATGAGATGTTTTCTGATGGGTGAGTCAAGAAACATCTATATGCTGCTTTTGAAATCCAGGCCTCTGAGGAGAGATGCCTGGAAACCAAAGCAATGGATCTGATTAGTGCCTAGGGGCCTGTTCTTTCCTTTTTACCTCTGGGGACATCTGTCTATGGGTCTGAGTGTAGGTAGGTGCTCAGTTGGGATCAGATTGCCCCTGTTTTTCCTGGGAAGCCACCACTATTGAGATGGATCAGGGACTTTGGAGGATTATCCTATTAGAAGGGTTGTGGCCATTGGAATGGGCACACCCAATTCCCTTGGAGAGGGCAAGTACAGTCCTCAGGTCTGGCTCCAGGGGCCTGAGCCTGTAGGTTGTGTAGGCCAGGGCTGTTTGGACAGTTGTCTGAAAACACAAACTCGGCTTATGTTTCGGGTCATAGGTATGGCAGGACTGATCTACAGACAATGAAGAGAACTCTTCGGGATTTGAAAGAAGGGCGAGTGTGAGGCTCCTGCTCAAGTTTTTGTCTCTGCATATCGTGCCACTCATGGTCGTGGAATTTCTGGGTGACTTCATGGGAAATGGACGAGTCTTACTCTCTGGTGTTTTGGCCCTGTCCAAAGAGTTTGGGGTCATTCTGTGGGCTGGAAGAAGTCCTTTTTTTTGTTGTTGCTGTTGTTGTTTTCTTTTTTAACCTCAGGTGTCCCACCAAATGAGGGATTCCAGAGTAGAGCCCTGGGGAGGGGCGACTGGACAATCAGAAATCTGGTTAAAAATTGGGGCCTAGGGACCTGTCAAGCCCATTATGACATCTAATGGTCCAGCCACTGAGAGGACTTACTATAGGACAGGACTCATGCTGAGGGTCACAATGCGTGTGTATGACCTCGTCGCACTCAAGAATGGGCGAGGCCTCAGGGTGAATGCTGGTTTCTCCTACACTGAACGTTGGATGACGTGCCAACCACAAGGGTTCTTGCCATGGGTAAGTAGGAGTTCTGATTTCTGCATCACACTCACCCCTGGGCAGTGATTGGAGATAAGGTCTCGGTTCTGAAGCCTGAAAACTGAGGTAGGGAAGAGATCATGACCTAAGGCCATGGCGGGTTTTATGTGCTCAGTAGGCGGTCAGCTTTCTGGGTGTTGGTCAGGAGGTCCGGGCTCAGGTTGTGTTCGACAGTGAATTAGTGCCCAGGTTAGACTATATAATTTGCGTAAAGTCGAGTGCGGTGTAGGTTTATCCTCATTTAAGGTGCCTGGGTAGCTCATGAGGCAATAATTTTTTTTCTAGAGGGCAGGCAGGGTGCTGCATTGTGGGTCCGGAATTGCCAAACTTGAGGGCTTCGGGGCCAGGAGTGTGAGGATGGAAGTCTGAGAAGACAAGCTAGACTTGGGTTTCAGGCCGAGGGCACGGCAGGTACCCCCTGCAGATCTGAACCAATATCTCATGCATCTGAAGTCAGGGCGAGGATCAGACGTTGGCTCAGGTTGGAGTTTCTGTGCATGACAGCCGCTTCATGAAGGGAGCGGAATCTCGAGGCCATTGAGGTTTTCCCACGTTGGGAGTTGTGGGATGCCCCCTTCATGGATTCCTTCTGCGGGACAATTGAGACCTGTTGGACAGCTCCAGGACATCCCATATGGAATGACTCCAGAGCACCGTTCACGGTTGGATGCCTGGGAAGCCAGCCTCGCATTCCAATTGTCTCCTAGCAACAAGACAGTTTAGATCTGATGGCTCTGCCGGAGCTACCGGGGTGGCTGAAATGAAATGGACGTTCCTGAGGATGGGTCCTAATGTGTTTTTGTGCCCATGAGGGCCTTGGAATGGGGCGGTGGCACCGGGACCCTCAAGTACTCTCCTAAGCTTTGGACATGGCTCCCATGCACAGGTTTCCTTGTGGAGACGAGATGAGTTCTGATGGGTGCCTCAGGAAAACCCCTATGCTCGAATTGGAATCAGGCTTTTGAGGACACATGCCTGTAACCCAAAGCAATGGATCCTATTATGGCCTAGGGTCCTGTCTGGTTCAATCTTCTTCTCTTGGGAATCCATCTATGGTATGAGTGGAGGTCGATTATCAGCTGTTGTCAGACAGCCCTTGTTTGTTCCGGGCGACCTACACTATTGGGATGGCCTCAGGGACTTTGGAGGTTTCTCCTAAATTGTACGATTTTGGACCATGGAATGGGCAGAATTCCAATGGATTGGTAGGCACAGTCCTAATGTGTGGCTCCAGGGGCCCAGCCTGGAGGGTGTGTGGCCCAAGAATTTGAGGACAGAAGTCTGAAAACACAAACTCAGCTTAGGTTTGGGGACGTAGGTATGGCAGGCCCGATCTACAAACCATGAGGAAAAACTCTTCAGGATATGAAGAAAGTGCGAGTCTGAGGCGCTTGCTCAGGCTTTTGTCTCTGGATTTTGTATCAGCGATGGCCGTGGAATGTCGGGGAGGCCTCATGGGCCGTGGACGAATCTTCCTCTCTGAGGATTTGGCCCTATTCGCAATTGCTTTTCGTCAATCTGTGGGATGGTAGACTCATTTCAGTTTTGTTACCTCAGGTGTCCCACCAAAAGAGGAATTCCAAAGCTAAGCCGTGAAGAAGACTGAAGGGACAACCCGAACTATGGTTAAAAATTGGGGCCTAGGGGCATGGCAAGCCCAATACGCTGTCTCTTCATCCAGCCACTGAGTGGCCTTACTTTAGGACTGGGCTCAGCCTGAGGGTCACAATGTGTGTTTGTGACCAATGTGGCCCGCGAGCATGGGCGGGGCCTCATGGGCCACACTGGTTTCAACGACACTGAACGTTGGACAACATGCCAACCACAAGGTATCTTGCCATGGGGAAGGAGTTCTGATTTCAGCATCACCTTCATCCCCGGGCAGTGATTGGAGATAAGGTCTAGGTTCTGAAACCTGAAAACCGAGGTTGGGAAGAGATGTCGACCTAAGGCCATGGCGGCTCGATGTGCTCAGTGTGCGGCCAGCTGTCTGGGAGGGGCCAGGGGGTCCAGGCTCAGGCTGTGTCAGAAAGGGCATTAGTGCCCTGGTCAGCCTATGTATTTGGGGTACAGCCAAGGTCGGTGCAGGTTGATCCTCATTTGGGGTTTCTGGATAGCCCCAGAGGACAATGTTTTTCTTCTGGCGGGCAGGCAGAGTGCGGCATTGTAGTTCTGGATTGCCAAACTGGAGGGCTTGTGGGCCAGTAGTCTGACGAGAAAAGTCTGAGAACACAAGCTAGGCTTAGGTTTCTGGGTGAGGCCATGGCAGGCACAATCTACAGACCTGAATCGAGATCTCATGCATCTGAAGTCAGGGCGAGGATCAGACGATCGCTCAGGTTGGAGTTTCTGTCCCTGATGGCACCTTCATGAATGGGGGGGCATCACGAAGCCATGGGGGTTTTCCCACGATGGGAGTTGTGAGAAGCTCCAAACTGCAGAGAGTCTTCTGCAGGACAATTGAGACCTGTTGTTTGGCTCCAGGCCAATGATTCTGAGCAGGGTTCTAAGGATGGATGGCTGGGTAGCCCACCTCGCATTCCATTTATCTGCTAGCAACAAGACAGGTTAGATCTCCTGGATCTGTGGGGAGCAACCGAGGACGCTGCATTGAAATGGACACCCCTGGGGATGGGTCCTAATGTGCTTTTTTGTCTAAGGAGACCTTGGAATAAAGCGGTGGCACTTGGGCCCTAAAGAGTTCTACAAAACATAGGCTTTGACACAGCTCCAACGTGCAAGTTTCCCATGTGTAGATGAGATGTTTTCTGATGGGTGAGTCAAGAAACAGCTATATGCTGCTTTTGAAATCCAGGCCTCTGAGGAGAGATTCCTGGAAACGAAAGCAATGGATCTGATTAGTGCCTAGGGGCCTGTTCTTTCCTTTTTACCACTGCGGACATCTGTCTCTGGGTCTGAGTGCAGGTAGGTGCTCTGTAGGGCTCAGATTGCCCCTGTTTTTCCTGGGAAGCCACCACTATTGAGATGGATCAGGGACTTTGGAGGTTTATCCTATTAGAAGGGTTGTGGCCATTGGAATGGGCACACACAATTCCCTTGGAGAGGGCAAGTACAGTCCTCAGGTTTGGCTCCAGGGGCCTTAGCCTGTAGGTTGTGTAGGCCAGGGCTGTTTGGACAGTTGTCTGAAAACACAAACTCGGCTTATGTTTCGGGTCATAGGTATGGCAGGGCTGATCTACAGACCATGAGGAGAACTCTTCGGGATTTGAAAGAAGGGCGAGTGTGAGGCTCCTGCTCAAGTTTTTGTCTCTGCATATCGTGGCACTCATGGTCGTGGAATTTCTGGGTGACTTCATGGGAAATGGACGAGTCTTACTCTCTGTTGGTTTCGCCCCGTCCAAAGAGTTTGGGGTCATTCTGTGGGCTGGAAGAAGTCAGTTTTTTTTTTTGTTGTTGTTGTTGTTGTTGTTTTCTTTTTTATCCTCAGGTGTCCCACCAAATGAGGGATTCCTGAGTAGATCCCTGGGGAGGGGCGACTGGACACTCAGAAATCTGGTTAAAAATTGGGGCCTACGGTCTTGTCAAGCCCATTATGACATCTAATGGTCCAGCCAAGGAGAGGACTTACTAGAGGACAGGACTCATCCTGAGGGTCACAATGCGTGTGTATGCCCTCGTCGCACTCAAGAATGGGCGGTTCCTCAGGGTGAATGCTGGTTTCTCCTACACTGAATGTTGGACAACGTGCCAACCACAAGGGTTCTTGCCATGGGTAAGGAGGAGTTCTGATTTCTGCATCACACTCACCCCTGGGCAGTGATTGGAGATAAGGTCTCGGTTCTGAAGCCTGAAAACTGAGGTAGGGAAGAGATCATGACCTAAGGCCATGGCGGGTTTTATGTGCTCAGTGTGCGGTCAGCTTTCTGGGTGTTGGTCAGGAGGTCCGGGCTCAGGTTGTGTTCAACAGTGCATTAGTGCCCAGGTTAGACTACATAATTTGGGTAAAGTCCAGTGCTGTGTAGGTTTATCCTCATTTAAGGTGCCTGGGCAGCTCATGAGGCAATAATTTTTTTTCTAGAGGGCATGCAGGGTGCTGCATTGTGGGTCCGGAATTGCCAAACTTGAGTGCTTCAGGGCCAGGAGTGTGAGGACGGAAGTCTGAGAAGACAAGCTAGACTTGGGTTTTAGGGCGATGGCACGGCAGGTACCCCCTGCAGATCTGAACCAATATCTCATGCATCTGAAGTCAGGGCAAAGATCAGACGTTGGCTCAGGTTGGAGTTTCTGAGCATGACGGCCGCTTCATGAAGGGAGCGGAATCTCGAGGCCATTGAGGTTTTCCCACGTTGGGAGTTGTGGGATGCCCCCTTCAAGGATTCCTTCTGCGGGACAATTGAGACCTGTTGGACAGCTCCAGGACATCCCATATGGAATGACTCCAGAGCACCGTTCGCGGATGGATGCCTGTCGCGGATGGATGCCTGGGAAGCCCGCCTCGCATTCCAATTGTCTCCTAGCAACAAGACAGTTTAGATCTGCTGGCTCTGCGGGAGCAACCGGGGTGGCTGAGTTGAAATGGACTTTCCTGAGGATGGGTCCTATTGTGTTTGTCTGTCCATGAGGGCCTTGGAATGGGGTGGTGGTACCGGGACCCTGAAGTACTCTCCTAAGCTTTGGACATGGCTCCCATGCACAGGTTTCCTTGTGGAGACGAGATGAGTTCTGATGGGTGCCTCAGGAAAACCCCTATGCTCGTATTGGAATCAGGCTTTTGAGGACACATGCCTGTAACCCAAAGCAATGGATCCTATTATGGCCTAGGGTCCTGTCTGGTTCAATCTTCTTCTCTGGGGACATCCATCTATGGTATGAGGGGAGGTAGATTATCAGCTGGTGTCAGACAGCCCTTGTTTGTTCTGGGCGACCTACACTATTGGGATGGCCTCAGGGTCTTTGGAGGTTTCTCCTAATTTGTACGATTTTGGACCATGGAATGGGCAGAATTCCCATGGATTGGTAGGCACAGTCCTAATGTGTGGCTCCAGGATCTCAGCCTGAAGGGTGTGTGGCCCAATACTTTGAGGACAGAAGTCTGAAAACACAAACTCAGCTTAGGTTTGGGGACGTAGGTACGGCAGGCCCGATCTACAAACCATGAGAAGAACTCTTCAGGATATGAAGAAAGTGCGAGTCTGAGGCGCTTGCTCAGGCTTTTGTCTCTGGATTTTGTATCAGCGATGGCCGTGGAATGTCCGGGAGGCCTCATGGGCCGTGGACGAATCTTCCTCTCTGAGGATTTGGCCCGATTCGCAATTGCTTTTCGTCAATCTGTGGGATGGGATGACTCATTTCAGTTTTGTTACCTCAGGTGTCCCACCAAAAGAGGAATTCCAAAGCTAAGCCGTGGGGAAGACTGAAGGGACAACCCGAACTATGGTTAAAAATTGGGGCCTAGGGGCATGGCAAGCCCAATACGCTGTCTCTTCATCCAGCTACTGAGTCCTTACTTGAGGACTGGGTTTAGACTGAGCGTCACAATGTGTGTGCGAGCATGGGCGGGGCCTCATGGGCGGGGCCTCATGGGCCACACTGGTTTCAACGACACTGAACGTTGGACAACATGCCAACCACAAGGTTTCTTGCCATGGGGAAGGAGTTCTGATTTCAGCATCACCTTCATCCCCGGGCAGTGATTGGAGATAAGGTCTAGGTTCTGAAACCTGAAAACCGTGTTTGGGAAGAGATGACGACCTAAGGCCATGGAGGCTGGATGTGCTCAGTGTGCGGCCAGCTGTCTGGGAGGGGCCAGGGGGTCCAGGCTCAGGATGTGTCATAAAGGGCATTAGAGCCCTGGTCAGCCTATGTATTTGGGGTACAGCCATGGTCGGTGCAGGTTGATCTTCATTTGGGGTTACTGGATAGCCCCAGAGGACAATGTTTTTCTTCTTGCCGGCAGGCAGAGTGCGTAATTGTAGTTCTGGATTGCCAAACTGGAGGGCTTGTGGGCCAGTAGTCTGACGACAAAAGTCTGAGAACACAAGCTAGGCTTAGGTTTCTGGGTGAGGCCATGGCAGGCACAATCTACAGACCTGAACCGAGATCTCGTGCATCTGAAGTCAGGGCGAGGATCAGACGATCGCTCAGGTTGGAGTTTCTGTCCCTGATGGCCCCTTCATGAATGGGGGGGCATCACGAGGCCATGGGGGTTTTCCCACGATGGGAGTTGTGAGAAGCTCCAAACTGCAGAGAGTCTTCTGCAGGACAATTGAGACCTGTTGTTTGGCTCCAGGCCAATGATTCTGAGCAGGGTTCTAAGGATGGATGGCTGGGTAGCCCACCTCGCATTCCAATTGTCTCCTAGCAACAAGACAGGTTAGATCTCCTGGATATGTGGGGAGCAATCGAGGACGCTGCATTGAAATGGACACCCCTGGGGATGGGTCCTAATGTGCCTTTGTGTCTAAGGAGACCTTGGAATGAAGCGGTGGTACTTGGGCCCTAAAGAGTTCTACTAAACAGAGGCTTGACACAGCTCCAACGTGCAAGTTTCCCATGTGTAGATGAGATGTTATCTGATGGGTGAGTCAAGAAACAGCTATATGCTGCTTTTGAAATCCAGGCCTCTGAGGAGAGATTCCTGGAAACCAAAGCAATGGATCTAATTAGTTCCTAGGGGCCTGTTCTTTCATTTTTTACCTCTGGGGACATCTTTCTATGGGTCTGAGTGCAGGTAGGTGCTCAGTTGGGCTCAGATTGCCCCTGTTTTTCCTGGGAAGCCACCAGTATTGAGATGGATCAGGGACTTTGGAGGTTCATCCTATTAGAAGGGTTGTGGCCATTGGAATGGGCACACACAATTCCCTTGGAGAGGGCAAGTACAGTCCTAAGGTTTGGCTCCAGGGGCCTTAGCCTGTAGGTTGTGTAGGCCAGGGCTGTTTGGACAGTTGTCTGAAAACACAAACTCAGCTTATATTTCGGGTCATAGGTATGGCAGGACTGATCTACAGACCATGAGGAGAACTCTTCGGGATTTGAAAGAAGGGCGAGTGTGAGGCTCCTTCTCAAGTTTTTGTCTCTGGATATCGTGTCACTCATGGTCGTGGAATTTCTGGGTGACTTCATGGGAAATGGACGAGTCTTACTCTCTGTTGCTTTGGCCCCGTCCAAAGAGTTTGGGGTCATTCTGTGGGCTGGAAGAAGTCCGTTTTTTTTTTTTTTTTTTTTTTTTTTTTGTTGTTGTTGTTTTCCTTTTTAATCTCAGGTGTCCCACCGAATGAGAGATTCCAGAGTAGAGCCCTGGGGAGGGGCGACTGGACAATCAGAAATCTGGTTAAAAATTGGGGCCTAGGGACCTGTCAAGCCCATTATGACATCTAATGGTCCAGCCAAAGAGAGGGCTTACTAGAGGACAGGTTCATGATGAGGGTCACAATGCGTGTGTATGCCCTCGTTGCACTCAAGAATGGGCGGGGCCTCAGGGTGAATGCTGGTTTCTCCTACACTGAACGTTGGACAACGTGCCAACCACAAGGGTTCTTGCCATGGGTAAGGAGGAGTTCTGATTTCTGCATCACACTCACCCCTGGGCAGTGATTGGAGATAAGGTCTCGGTTCTGAAGCCTGAAAACTGAGGTAGGGAAGAGATGATGACCTAAGGCCATGGCGGGTTTTATGTGCTCAGTGTGCGGTCAGCTTTCTGGGTGTTGGTCAGGAGGTCCGGGCTCATGTTGTGTTCGACAGTGCATTAGTGCCCAGGTTAGACTATATAATTTGGGTAAAGTCGAGTGCTGTGTAGGTTTATCCTCATTTAAGGTGCCTGGGCAGCTCATGAGGCAATAATTTTTTTTCTAGAGGGCATGCAGGGTGCTGCATTGTGGGTCCGGAATTGCCAAACTTGAGGGCTTCGGGGCCAGGAGTGTGAGGACGGAAGTCTGAGAAGACAAGCTAGACTTGGGTTTCATGGCGAGGGCACGGCAGGTACCCCCTGCAGATCTGAACCAATATCTCATGCATCTGAAGTCAGGGCGAGGATCAGACGTTGGCTCAGGTTGGAGTTTCTGTGCATGACGGCCGCTTCATGAAGGGAGCGGAATCTCGAGGCCATTGAGGTTTTCCCACGTTGGGAGTTGTGGGATGCCCCCTTCAAGGATTCCTTCTGCGGGACAATTGAGACCTGTTGGACAGCTCCAGGACATCCCATATGGAATGACTCCAGAGCACCATTCGCGGATGGATGCCTGGGAAGCCCGCCTCGCATTCCAATTGTCTCCTAGCAACAAGACAGTTTAGATCTGCTGGCTCTATTGATGCCCCCCACCATCATGAAGGGGCCATCCTGAACAGAAACTTCAACCTGAGCCTACGTCTGATCCTCGCCCTGACTTCAGATGCATGAGATTTAGATTTAGCTCTACAGAGTGTGCCTGCCATGATCTTGACCCAAAACCTAAGCCTAGCTTGTGTTCTCACACTTCCTTCCTCACAATTCTGGCCCACAAGCCCTCCAGTGTGAGAATTCCGTCGCCACAATGCAGCACTCTTCCTTCCCTCCAGAAGAAAAACGTTGCCCCTGGGGCTACCCAGAAACGCCAAATGAGGATCAATCTGCATGCCATCAACTTTACTCCAATTATACAGTCTAAGCTTGGCACTAATGCCCTGTCTGACACAGCCTGAGCCTGGACCTCCTGGATGACACCCAGAAAGGTGGTGTCACACCTAAGGACTGTGCCAGTGCTCTCCAAGGGAACTCTGCCCGTTTCATTTGCCACAACCTTACAGATTAGGAGAAACCTCCAATTCCCAAGACCAGCCCAATAGTGTTGGCCTCCCCCAACAAACATGGGTGATCTGACACAAGCTGAGCAGTGACCTCCATTCTGAATCTTAGACAGAGACACTCAGAGGAGAATATTGAAAAGGACAGGCCCCTAGACCGTAATCAGATCCATTGCTTTGGATTCCAGGCATTGTTCCCCAGATGCTTGGTTTCCAATACCAGGTTGTGGTGGTTTCAGAACAAATCTCGTCTCTACATGGGAAACTTGCTCTTTGGAGCTGCATCAAAACCTCAGGTTAGGAGAATTCTTCAGGAAAACAGAGCCACTGCCCCATTCCAAGGGATCCATGGACACAAATCCACATCATGACTGATCCTCATGAGAGTGCATTTCAATTCAGCCCCCTCGGTTGTTCCCCCAGTGACAGCAGATCGAATCCTCCTTTTCACTAGGACACAACTGGAATGCAAGTTGGACTGCCCAGGCATCCATCATTAGAACTGTGCTTTGGAGCATTTCTTATGGGACGTCCTTGATCCATCCAAAAGGTCGTGACTGTCCCGCTGACGGAATCCTTGTGGTTTGGAGCATCACACACTCACAAAGTTGGAAATCTTCCATGGTTTCCTGATGCCCCCCCCCCACCTTCATGAAGGGGACATCATGTACAGAAACTCCAACCTAAGCCAACATCTGATCCTCGCCCTGACTTCAGATACACGAGATCTCATTTCAGGTCTGTAGAGTGTGCCTGCCATGTCACCGCTGCGAATTCAAAGCTGAACTTGTGTTCTCAGACTTCTGTCCTAAAACACCTGGCCCACAAGCCCTGAAGTTGGCAATTCTGGAGCCAGAATGCAGCACTCTGCCTGCCCTCCAGAAGAAAATCTTTGCCCTATGGGGCCAACCAGAAACCCCAAATGAGGACCAAACTTCACATCACTCGACTGTACCCCAATTATACAGTCTAGCCTGGGGACTAATGCCCTGCCTGACACAGCCTGAGCCCAGACCTCATGATGGACACAGACATCTGGCCGCACACTAAGTGCATCGGACCCACCATGGCCTTAGGTCGTCATCTCTTACCAACCTCGGTTTTCAGGCTTCAGAATCTAGACCTTATCTCTACTCACTGCCATGCCGTGTACGTGATGCAGAAATCAGAACTCCTCCTTCCCCATGACCAGAAACCCTGTGGTTGGCATGTTGTCCAACGTGCAGTGTAGGAGAAACCAGCATGGCCCATGAGGCCTCAGACATGCTTGAGGGCTGCAATGGGCACAAACACACATTAGGACCCTAAGCATGAACCCTGGCCTCAAGTAAAGCCTCTCCGGGGCTGGACCAAGAGCCCACATATGGAGATTACCATGCCCCTACTCCCCAAACCTTAACCAGTGCTTGAGAAGTCTAGTCACCCCTACTCAGATCTCTTCTCTAGAATCCCTCCTTGGTGGGACACATGAGGTTAAAAAAAAATAGAGAAAGGACTCCTACCGTCCAAAGAATGACCGCAAACACTTGGAATTGGGCCAAATTCACAGAGAGAAATACTCGTCCATGGCTGATGAGGCCATCCTGACATTCCACGGCCACCATTGACACAAAATCCGGAGACAAAAGCCTGAAAAACCGCCACACACTCGCCCTTTGTTCAAAGCCTGAAAAATTCTCACGGTCTGTAGATCGGGCCTGCCATACCTATGTCCCCAAACCTAAGCCACGTTTGTGTTTTCAGACTTCTGTCTCCATTGTCCTGGCCCACACACCCTCAAGGCTTGGCCCCATGGAGCCACACCTCAGGACTGTGCCTGCCCTCTCCATGGGAATTCTGCTCATTCCTTTGGCACAACCTGACAGATTAGGAGAAACATCCGAAGTCCCCGAGGCCACCCCAATATTGTAGGATGTCCGGGACAAACAGGGACCATCTGCCACAAGATGAGCCACTACCTCCAATCAGACCTGTAGATAGATATCCATAGAAAAGAAGATTGAACAGGACAGGCACCTAGGCCCTAAACGGATCCATTGCTTTTGTTTTCACGTATCTCTCCTCAGAGGCCTGGATTCCAATACCAGCACATGAGGGTTTCTGGAGCTACCAATCAGAACAAATCGCATGCCACATGGGAATCATGCTATATGGAACTGTGTCTAAATCTCCAGTTAGGAGAAAATTTCACGTCACTGGAGCCACCGCCCCATTCCAATGTCTCAATGGACACAATCCCACATTATGACCCATCCTCAGGAGAGTCCATTTCAACTCAAACCTGGCGGTTGCTCACCCAGTGCCAGCAGATCAAACCTGCTTTGTCACTAGGAGACAATTGGAATGCGAGTTTGTTGCCCAGGTATCCGTTGTTAGAACTCTGCTCTGGAGAAATTCCTAATGGGGTGTCCTTGATCCATTCAACAGGTCTCAACTGTCCTGCAGAAGGAATCCTTGTAGTTTGCAGCATCACACACTCGCACCGTGGGAAAACCTCCATGGCCTCGTGATGCCTCCACCTTCAGGTAGAGGACATCATGGACAGAAACTCCCGTCTGATTCGCCCTGACTTCAGATGCATGAGATCTCAATTCAGCTCTGCAGAGTGTTCCTGCCTTGCCCTTGCCCCAAAACCTAAGCCAGCTCGCGTTCTCAGACTTCCGTCCTCACACTCCTGGCCCACAAGCCTTCCACTTTGGGAATTCTGGAGACAAAATGCAGCACTCTGCCTGCCCTCCAGAAAAGAGACTTTGCCCTAGGGGTCTACCCAGAAACATCAAATGTGGATCAACCTGCAATTCTCTAGACTGTACCCCAATTATACAGTCTAGCCTGGGCACTAATGCCCTGTCTGACACAGCCTGACCCCAGACCTCGTGACCGACACCCAGACACCTGGCCTCACACTGAACACATCGAACATGCCATGGCCTTAGGTCATCATCTCTTCCCAACCTTGGTCTTCAGGCTTCAGAACCTAGACATTATCTCCACTCACAACTAAGTGATGTACGTGATGCAGAAATCAGAACTTCACCTTCCCCATGACCAGAAACCTTGTGGTTGGCATGTTGTCCAACGTTCAGTATATGAGAACCCAGCATGGCCCATGAGGCCTCAGACATGCTTGAGGGCCGCGATGGGCATAAACACACATTAGGACCCTAAGCATGAACCCTGGCGTCAAGTAAGCCTCTCCGGGGCTGGACCAAGAGCCTGCATATGGGACTTGCCATGCCCCTACTCCCCCAATCCTAGCCAGAGCTTGAGAAGTCTAGTCAACCTTATTCAGAGCTCTTTTCTGGAATCCCTCTTTGGTGGGACACATAAGGTAAAAAAAAAAAAAAAAAAAAAAAACCAAGATAAAGAAAAAAAAAAAGTAAGGACTCCTACCATCCAAAGAATGACCCCAAACACTTGGAATTTGGCCAAATCCACAGAGAGAAATACTCGTCCATGGTCGATGAGGCCAGCCTGACATTCCACGGCCACCATTGACACAAAATCTGGAGACAAAAACCTGAAAAAGCGCCACACACTTGCCCTTTGTTCAGAGCCCCCAAAATTCTCAAGGTCTGTAGATCGGGCCTGCCATACCTATGTCCCCAAACCTAAGCCGAGTTTGTGTTTTCAGACTTCTGTCTCCATTGTCCTCACCCACACACCCTAAAGGCTGGGCCCCATGGAGCCACACCTCAGGACTGTGCCTGCCCTCTCCAAGGGAATTCTGCTCATTCATTTGGCACAACCTGACAGATTAGGAGAATCATCCAAAATCTCTGAGGCCATCCCAATAGTGTAGGATGTCCTGGACATACAGGGACCCTCTGGCACAAGCTGAGCCACTACCTACAATCAGAACCTTAGACAGATATCCATAGAAAAGAATATTGAACAAGACAGGCACCTAGGCCCTAATTGGATCCATTGCTTTTGTTTTCAGTCATCTCTCCTCAGAGGCCTGGATTCCAATACCAGCATAAGGGGGTTTCCAGAGATACCTATCAGAAAAAATCTCGTCTCCACATGGGAATCTTGCTCTATGGAGCTGTGTCATAACCTCCAGTTAGGAGAAATCTTCAGGTCACTGGAGCCACTGCCCCATTTGAATATCTCCATGGACACAATCCCAAATTATGACCCATCCTCAGGAGAGTCCATTTCAACTAAACCCCCTCGGTTGCTACCCCAGAGCCAGCAGACTGAACCTGCCTTGTCGCTAGGAGACAATTGAAATGCGAGTTGGGCTCTTCAGGCATCCATCCTTAGAACCCTGCTCTTGCGTCATTCCTTATGGGACATCCTTGAGCCATCCAACAGGTCTCGCCTGTCCTACAGGAGTCCTTGTGCATGGACCACCTAACAACTCATATCATGGAAAGCTTCCAAGGTCACATGATGCCCCCAATCTTCATGAAGGCAGATCATGGAAAGAAACTCCAACCTGAGCCAACAGCTGATCTTCGCCTTGACTTCAGATGCACGAGATCTTGATTCAGCTCTTCAGAGTGTACCTGCTGTGCCCCCACCCCAAAACCTAAGCGTAGCTAGTGTTCTCCGACTTCCGTCCTCACTCTCCTGGACCACACGCCCTCTATTTTGGGATTTCCGATGACACAGTGCTGCACTCTGCCTGCCCTCTAGAAGAAAAATATTGCCCTATGGGTCTACCCAGAAACCTCAAATGAGGATAAACCTGCACGTCACTCAACTGTACACCAATTATATAGTCTAGCCTGTGCACTAATGCCCTGTCTGACATAACCTGAGGCCTGAATTCCCAACCGACACCCAGACAGTTTGCAGTACACTGAGAACATCTGAACCGCCATGGCCTTAGGTCGCCATCTCTTTCCAACTTTGGTTTTCAGGCTACAGAATCCTAGACCTTATCTCTACTCACTTCCCATGGGTGAACGTGATGCAGAAATCAGAACTCCTCCTTCCCTCTCGCCAGAATCTTGTGGTTGGCATCTTGTCCAACGTTCAGTGGAGGACCCCTGTAGGGCCTACAGGGGTAGTAGTAGGGCCCCTGAGGGTAGTGTAGGGTCCCTGAGGCCCTGCCTATGCTTAAGAGCTGCGGTGGGCTCAAACACACATTGGGACCCTCAGTTTGAGCCCTGTCCTCAAGTAAAGCCTCTCAGTGGCTGGACCATGAGCCCACATATGGGGCCTGCCATGCCCCAAGTCACCCAATCTTAACCAGAGGTAGAGACATCTAGTCACCCCTACTCAGGGTTCTGCTCTGGAATCCCTCTTTGGTGGGACATTTGAGGTAAATAAACACAGAAAGGACTCCTCCCACTCACAGAATGACCCCAATCACTTGGGATTGGGCCATCCCAAGTGATTGGGGTCCAGAGAGAAAGACTCGTCCATGGCCCATGAGGCCAGCCCGACATTCCACGGCCACTATTGACACAAAATCCAGAGACATAAGCTTCAGCAAGCGTGCACACTCACCCTTAGGTCATAGCCCAAAAAATTCTCCTCATAGTCTGTAGATTTGCCACCATACCTACGTCCCCAAACCTAAGCCGAGTTTGTGTTTTCAGACTTCTATCCTGACATCCCTGTCCCACACACCCTCCACACTGAGGCCCCTGGAGCCACACCTCAGGACTGTGCCTGCCCTCTCCAAGGAAATTCTTCCCATTCCATTGGCCACAACCCTACAGATAAGGAGAAACCTCCAAAGTCCCAGAGGCAATTCCAATAGTGTAGGCCACCCAGGACAAAGAGGGGCGATCTCTCACAAGCTGAGCAACGACGTCAACTCACCCGTAGACAGATAACCCAAGAGAAGAAGATTAAACTGGACTGGCCCCTAGAATGTAATTGGTTCCATTGCTTTTTTTTCTAAGCATCTCTCCTCAGAGGCCTGTTTTCCAATACCAGCATATGGGGGATTCCAGAGATACCAATCAGAACAAATCTTGTCTTCACATGGGAAACTTATCCTTTGGAGCTCTGTAAAAGCCTCCAGTTAGGAGAAACCTTCAGGTAGCCGGAGCAACCGCCCTATTCCAAGGTCTCCATGGACACATACCCGCATTATGACCATTCGGCAGGAGAGTACATTTCAACTCAGCCCCGTCGATTACTCCCCCAGAGGCAGAATATCAAACCTGCCTTGTCGCTAGGAGACAACTGGAATGCAAAGCAGACTCTCTAGGCATCCATCCTTGGAATCCTGCTCTGGCGCCGTTCCATATGGGATGTCCTGGAGCCTTCCAACAGGTCTTGACTGTCCCACAGAAGGAATCCTTGCAGATTGGAGCATCTCACAACTCCTATCGTGGGAAAACCTACATGGCCTCATGAGATGCTCCCCTTTATAAAGGGGCCATCATGGACAGAAACTCCAACCTGAGCCAACTTCTGATGCATTGCTTTGGTTTCTAGGTATCTCTCCTCAGAGGCCTGGTTTCCAATATCAGAATATGGGGGTTTCCTAAGGAAACAATCAGAACAGATCTCATCTCCACATGGGAAACTTGCTCTTTGGAGCTGTGTCAATACCTCAGGTTAGGAGGATCCTTCAGGGCGCTGGCGCCATGGCCCAATCCCAAGGGCCCCAAGGACACAAAGTTACATTATGATCCATTCTCAGGAGAGTCCATTTCAAATCAGCCCCCTCGGCTGCTCACCTAGAGGCAGCAGATCAAACCTTCCTTGTCACTAGGAGACAGTTAGAATGGGAGGCGGGCTGCCCAGGCATCCATCCTTAGAACCCTGCTCTGGAGAACTTCTTTATGGGACGTCTTGAATCCAACCAACCTGTCTTGACTGTCTCGCAGAATGTATCCTTGTGGTTTGAAGCATCACACAATAATACTGTGAGAAAACCTCCATATCCTCATGATGCCCCACACCTTCATAAATGGGCCATCATGGACAGAAACTCCATCCTAAGCCAAAGTCTGATCCTCGCCCTGAATTCAGAAGCATGAGATCTCGATTCAGCACTTGAGAGTGTGCCTGCTGGGCCCTCTCCCCGAAACCTAAGCCAAACTTGTGTTATCAGACTTCCGTCCTCAGAATACTGGCCACACCCCTCCAGTTTGGAAATTCTGGAGACACAATGCAGCACTCTGCCTGGCCTCCAGAAGAAAAATGTTGCCCTATAGGGCTAACCAGAAACACCAAATGAGTAACAACCTGCATGCCACTCGACCATACCCCAATTATACAGTCTAGCCTGTGCACTAAAGCCCTGTCTGACACAGCCTGAGGGCAGACCTCTAGTCCAACACCAGGACAGGTGGCCGTACACTGAGCATAACATACCCACAATGGCTTTAGGCCATCATCTCTACCCAACCTCAGTTTTCACCTTCAGAACCTAGACCTTATCTCCACTCACTGCTCAGGAGAGAACGTGATGCAAAAATCAGAACTTCTCCTTCGCCATGGCAAGAAACCTTGTGGTTGGCATGTTGTCCAACGTTCATTGTAGGAGAAAGCAGCATGGACTATGAGGCCCCACCTATCCCTGAGGGCCACAATGTGCACAAACACACATTGTGACCCTCAGCGTGAGCCCTATCCTCATGTGAAGCCTCTCAGTGACTGGAACAACAGCCCACATATGGGGCTTGCCAAGCCCCTAGTCACCCAATCTCAACCAGATTTTGAGATGTCAAGTCACCCGACTCAGGGCTCTGCTCTGGAATCCCTCTTTGGTGGGACACCTGAGGTAAAAAAAAAAATACAGAAAGGACTTTTCCCATCCACAGAATGATCCCAACCCCTTGGGATCAGGCCAAATCACCAGAGAAAGAATTGTCCATGGCCCTTGAGGACACCCCGACATTCCACAGCCACCGTTGACACAAAATCCAGAGACAAAAGCCTGAGCAAGCGCCACATACTCGCCCTTTGTTCATAGCCCGGAAAATTCTCGCGGTCTGTAGATCGAGCCTTCATACATACAGCCCCAAACCTAAGCTGAGTTTGTGTTTTCAGACTTCTGTCCCCACAGTCCTGGCCCACACACCATCCAAGCTGGGGCCCCTGGAGCCACACCTCAGGACTGTGGCTTCCCTCTCCAGGGGAATTCTGCCATTTCCATTGGCCACAACCCTATAGATTAGGAGAAACCTCCAAACTCCCCGAGGCCATCAGAATAGTGTTGGCTGCCCAGGACAAACAGGGATGATCTTTCACAAGTTAGGAAACTACCTCCACTCAGACCCAGAGACAGATATCCCCATAGAATAAGATTGAACTGGACAGGCACTTAGGCCCTAATCAGATCCAATGCTTTTGTTTCCAGGCATCTCTCCTCAGAGGCCTGTTTTCCAATACCAGCATAGGGGAATTACTGTGGCACTCATCAGAAAAATCTCGTCTCCACATAGGAAATGTACTCTTTGGAGCTCTATAAAAACCTCTGTTTAGGAGAATCTTTCAGGGCCCCGGATCAAGCGCCCAATTCCAAGGTCTCCATGGACTTAAACCCACATTATGATCTATCCTCGGGAGCGTCCATGTCAACTCAACCCCCTTGGTTTCTCCCCCAGGGCCTGCAGATCAAACCTGCTTTGTTGCTAGGAGACAACTAGAATGGGAGGTGGGCTGCATAGGCATCAATCCTTAGAACCCTACTCTGGAGTCATTCCATATGGGACATCCTAGAGCCATCCAACAGGTCTCAAGTGTCCCACAGAAGGAATATTTGCAGTCTGGATCATCTCACAACTCCCATTGTGGGAAAATCTACATGGCCTCTTGAGAAGCTCCACTTTATAAAGTGGCCATCATGGACAGAAACTCCAACCTGAGCAAACGTCTGATATTCGCCCTGACTTCAGGTGCATGAGATCATGATTCAGCTCTGCAGAGTGTGCCTTCTGTGCCCTCACCCCAAAAACTAAGCCTAGCTTGTGTTCTCAGACTACAGTCCTCACACCCCTGGCCCAAAAGCCCTACAGTTTGGCAATACTGGGGCCACAATGCAGCACTCTGCTAGCCCTCCCAGAGAAAAACGTTGCCTAATGGAACTACCTAGAAACCCGAATGAGGATCAATTGAACGCCACTCGACTGCACCCCAAATATACAGTCTACCCTGTCTAATGCCTTGTCTGACACAGCATGAGCCCACACCTCCAGACCTACGCTCAACAGCTGGCCACACACTGAGCTCATTGGACCCAACAGGTCCTTAGGTCTTCATCTCTTCCCAACATCGGTTTTCGGGTTTCAGAACCTAGACCTAAACTCCAATCACTGTCCAGCGGTGAACGTGATGCAGAAGTCACAACTCTTCCTTCGCCATGGCCAGAAACCTTGTGGTTGGCATATTCTCCAACGTTCAGTGTCGGAGAATCCAACATGGCCCATGAGGCCCTTCCCATGCTTGAGGGCCTTGTTGGCACAAATAGGCATTGTGACCCTCAGCATGAGCCCTGTCCTCAAGGAAGGCCTCTCAGTGTCTGAATCAAGAGCCCACATATTGGACTTGCCATGCCCCTAGGCCCCCAAACTAAAACAGAGGTGAGGTTGTCCAGTTGTCCCTCCCGAGGACTCTGCTCTGGAATCGCTCTTTTATTGGGACACATGAGGTACAAAAAATAAAATAAAATAAAATAAAAAACAGAAAGGACTCCTCCCATCCCACAGAACGTACCCAAACTCTTGGGATTGGGTCAAATCCTCAGAGAAGGAAAGCCGTCCACAACCCATGAGGCCACGCCAGCATTCCACCCACATTGTTGTCACCAATCCAGAGACAAAATCTGAGCAAGCAACTCAAACTCAAACTTTTTCATATCCTGAAGTGTTGTCACGGTCTGTAGATTGGGCGTGCCATAACTATGTCCCCAATCCTAAGCAGAGTTTGTGTTTTCAGATTTTTGTCCCCACAGGCCTGGCCCACACACCCTCAAGGTTGGGGCCCTAGAGCCAAACTCAGAACTTTGCCTGCCCTCTCCAGGGGATTTCTGCCCATTCCATTGGCCACAACCCTATAGATTAGGAGAAACTCCAAAGTCCTGAGGCCATCCCAATATTATAGGCTGCCCAGGACAAACAGGGGCGATCTGACACAAGCTGAGCAACTACATCCCCTCAGATCCTTATACACGTATCCTCAGGAAAGTGATTGAACCGGACAGGCACCTAGGCCCTAATCATCTCGATTGCTTTGTTTCCAGTCATCTCTCCTCAGAGGCCTGGTTTCCAATACCAGCATATGGGAGATTCCTTAGGCACTCATCAAAACAATTCTCTTCTCTACATAGGAAACATACTCTTTAGAGCTCCATCAAAACCTCCGGTTATGAACATCCCTCAAGGACCCGGATCAAGACCCCATTCCAAGGTCTCCATGGACACAAATGCACATTATGACCCATCCTCAACTCACCCATTTCAACACACCCGATTCAGTTGCTCCCCTAGATCAGGCAGATCGAACTTGCCTTGGCTCTATGAGACACCTGGAATGGGAGGCAGGCTGCCCAGGCATCCATCCTTAGAACCCTGCTCTGGATAACTTCCTTATGGGATGTCCTGGAGCCATCCAACAGGTCTCGACTGTCCCACAGAAGGAATCATTGCGGTTTGGAGCATCTCACAATTCCCATCGTGGGAAAACCTCCATGTCCTCGTGACACGCTCCCCTTCATGAAGGGGCCGTCATGGACAGAAACTCCGACCTAAGCCAACGTCTGATCCTAGCTCTGTCTTCAGGTATACGGGATCTCGAATCATCTCTGCAGAGGGTGCCTGCCGTCCCCTCACCCCGAAATCTAAGTCTGGCTTGTGTTCTCAGAATTTTTTCCTCACACTCATGGCCCACAAGCCTTCCAGTTTGGGAATTCTGGAGCCACTATTTGACACTGTGTCTTCCCTACAGAAGAAAAACGTTGACCTCTGGGGCTACCCAGTAACCACAAATGAGTACCATCCTGCACGAAACTCGCCTGCACCCCAATGATACAGTCTAGCCTGGGCACTAATTCCCTGTCTGCCACAGCCTGAGCCTGCACCTCCTAACCCACACTCAACAGCTAGCCGAACACTGAGCACATCAGGCACACCATGGCCTTAGGTCTTCATCTCTTCCCAACCTCAGTTTTCAGGCTTCAGAACCTAGACCTTAAATCTAATCACAGTCCAGGAGTGAAAGTGTTGCAGAAATTAGAACTCCTTTTTCCCCATGGCCAGAAAACTTTTGGTTGCCATATTGTGCAACGTTCAGTGTAGGAGAAACCAGCATGGTACATTAGGCCACGCCCTGCCTTGAGGGGCTCCTTGGGCACAAAAACACATTGTGAAACTCAGTGTGAGACCTATCCTCAAGGAAGGCCTCTCAGTGTCTGGACCAAGAGCCCACATATGGGGCTTGCCATGTTCTTAGGTCCCAATGTTAACCAGAGGTCTGTTTGTCCAGTCGCCCCTCCCCAGGACTCTGCTCTGGAATCCCTCTGTTGGTGGTACACCTGAGGTAAAAAAAAAAAAAAAAAAACACAAAGGCCTCCTCCCTTCCGACACAATGACCCCAAACCCTTGGGATCGGGTCAATCCCCAGAAAGGGAGCCTCATCGATGGCCCATGAGGACACCCCGACATTCCATTGCAATCGGTGACACATTTCCAGAAAGAAAAAAAAAAAGCATGAGCAAGCACCTCACATTCGCCCTTTGCTCATATCCCGAAGAGTTCTCCTCACGGTCTATAGATCGGGCCGGCCATACCTACATCCACCAACCTAAGTGGAGTTTGTGTTTTCAGACTTTTGTCGAAATAGCCCTGGACCACACACGCTCCACACTTGGGTCCCTGGAGCCACACCTCAGGACTCTGCTTCCCTTTCAAGGGAATTCTTCCCATTCCATTGGCCACAACCTTGCAAATGTGGAAAAACATCCAAAGTCACTGAGGCCATCCCAATAGTGTAGGCCGCCCAGGACAAACAGGGGTGATCTCAAACAAGCTGAGCAACTACCTCCACTCAGACAACAGATGTCCCCAGAGAAGAATATTGAACCGGACAGGCCCCTAGGCCCTAATCAGATCCATTGCTTTGGTTTCCAGGCATCTCTAATCAGAGGCCTCGTTTCCAATACCAGCATATGGTGGTTTCCTGAGGCACCAATAAGAACAAATCTCGTCTCCCCATGGAAAACTTGCTCATTAGAGCTTTGTCATAACCTCTGGTTAGGAGAATCCTTCAGGGCCCTGGTGCCACTGCCCCATACCAAGGTCTCCATGGACTCAATCCAACATTAAGACCATTCTCAGGAAAGTCCATTTCAACTCAGCCCCCTCTGTTGCTACCCCAAGCCAGCAGATTAAATGTTTCTTGTTGCTAGGAGACAATTGGAATGTGAGGCTGGCTGCCCAGCCATCCATACGTAGAACCCTGTTCTGGAAAAATACCTTATAAGACGTCCTGGAGCCATCCAACAAATCTTAATTGTCCCACAGAAGGAATCCTTGCGGTTTGGAGCATCTCACAACTCCAATAGTGGGAAAACCCCCATGGCCTCATAATCCCCCCTCTTCTTGAAGGGGCCATCATGAACAGAAACTCAAACCTGAGCAAAGTCTGATCCTCGACTGACTTCAGACGCATGAGATCTCAATTCAGCTCTGCAGAGTGTGCCTGCCATGTCCTTGCCCCGAAACCTAAGCCTAGCTTGTGTTCTCAGCCACGTCCTCACTCTCCTGGCCCATAAGCCCTCCAGTTTGGGAATTCCGAAGCCACAATGCAGCATGCTGCCTGCCCTCCAGAAGAAAAACTTTGCCCTATGCTGCTAATAAGAAACCCCAAATGATTTTCTAATGCATGTCACTCGATGGTAAAGCAATTATAGAGTCTACCCTGTATACTAATGCCCTGTCTGGCACAGCCTGAGACATGACATCCCAAACAAAACCCAGACAGCTGGCCCCAACCTGGACACATAGGACCCGCTATTGCTGTAGGTCGTCATCTCTTCCCAACCTCGGTTTTCAGGCTTCAGAACCTAAACCTTATCTCCAATCACTGCCCAGGGGTGAACGTGATGCAGAAATTAGAATTCCTCCTTCCCCATGGCCAGAAACCTTGTGGTTGGCATGTTGTCCAACGTTCAATGTGGGAAAACCTGCATTGTCCGAAAGGCCACGCGAGTGCTTGAGGGCCGCCTAGGGCACAGACATGCATTGTGACCTGCAGTGTGAGTCCCGTATTAAAGTAACGCCTTTCAGTGGCTGGACCAAGATCCTGCATATGGGGCTTGTCATATCCATAGGCCCCCAGGCTTAACCAGAGGGCGAGTATTCCAGTTGTCAGTACCCACTGCTATGCTCTAGAATCCCTCTACTGGGGGGACACATGAAGCAGAAAACAGGACACTTCCCTTTCCACAGAATGACCCCAAACTCTTCGGGGCTGGACAAACTACCAGAGAGGGAGACTTCTACGACCCATGAGGCAACTCCTACATTAAACGGCCATTGTGGACAAAACATCCAGAGACAAAAGCCTGAGCGACTGCCTCCCTCTCACCCTTCTTTCAGATCCAGAAGAGCTCCCCTCGTGGACTGTAGATCAGGCCTGCCGTAACCTCGGCCCCAAACCTGAGCTGAGTTAGGGTTTTTGGATGTCTGTCTGCACAGCCATGACCCACCCAGCCTCCAGGCTGGGGTCTCTGGAGCCACACCACAGTACTGTGCCTGCTCTCTCCTAAGAAACTGCCCATTCCATTGGCCACAACTCTACAAAATAGTAGAAACCTCAAGGTCCCCAAGGACACCCCACTACCGCAAGCCGCACTGGACAAATAGGGGCATTATGACACAAGCTGAGCAACTACTACCTCCATGCATACACACAGACAGATATCCGCAGACAGAAGATTGAACCAGACAGGCCCCTAGGCTCTATTATGAACTCTTGCTTTGGTGTCCAGGTATCACTCCTCAGAGGCCTGGGTTCGAAGACCAGCATACGGGGCTTTCCTGAGGCACCAGACAGAAGACCTCTCATCTCCACATGGGAAGCTTCCTTGTTGGAGTTGTGTCAAGCCCTTTGGGTTGGAGAATCCTGCAGAGTCCCTTAGCTACTGCCACATTCCAAGGTCTCCATGGCCACCAACCCACATTATGACTCATCCTCAGGAGAGTCCATTTAAACTCAGCCTTCTGGGTAGCTCACCCAAGAGCCCGCAGATTGAGCGTGCCTTGTCTCGACCAGGCAATGGGAAGGTGACTTGGCGTTTCTCGGCATCCACGCTTAGGGCCCTGCTCTCGAGTCTTTCTGTATGGGGCATCCTGGAACCATCCAATAGTACTCGACTGTCCTGAAGAAGGAAACTTTGAAGTTTGGAGCAGCTCACAACTCCCAGCGTAGGGAAACCTCCCTGGCATCATGACGCCCCCACCCCCTTCAGGAAGGGGCCGTCATGGACACAAACTCCAGCTTGAGGCAACATCTGATACTCGCCCTGACCTCACCTGCAGGAGATCTCGATTCAGCCTCTGCAGAGTGGGCCTGCCATGCTCTTGGCCCCAAAACTCGTGCTAGCTTGTGTTTTCAGACTTCCTTCCTCACACTCCTGGCCACACACCTCCAGTTTGGCAATTCTGGAGACACAATGCAGCACTCTGCCTGCCCTTCAGAAGAAAAATGTTGCCCTATAAGGCTAACCAGAAACGCCAAATGAGTAACAACCTGCATGCCACTCGACCATACCCCAATTATACAGTCTAGCCTGTGCACTAAAGCCCTGTCTGACACAGCCTGAGGGCAGACTTCCAGTCCAACACCCAGACAGCTGGCCGTACACAGAGCATATTACACCCACAATGGCTTTAGGCCATCATTTCTACCCAACCGCATTTTCACCTTCAGAACCTAGACCTTATCTCCACTCACTGCTCAGGAGTGAACGTGATGCAAGAATCAGAACTTCTCTTTCGCCTTGGAAAGAAACCTAGTGGTTGGCATGTTGTCCAATGTTCATTGTAGGAGAAAGCAGCATGGACTATGAGGCCCCACCTATCCCTGAGGGCCACAATGTGCACAAACACACATTGTGACCCTCAGCGTGAGCCCTATCCTCATGTAAAGCCTCTTAGTGACTGGAACAACAGCCCACATATGGGGCTTGCCAGGCCCCTAGTACCCCAATCTCAACCAGAGTTCGAGATGTCTAGTCACCCCTTCTCAGGGCTTTACTCTGGAATCCCTCTTTGGTGGGATACCTGAGGCTAAAAAAAAAAAAAAAATACAGAAAGGACTCTTCCCATCCACAGAATGATCCCAACCACTTGGGATCAGGCCAAATCATCAGAGAAAGAATTGTCCATGGCCCTTGAGGACACCCCGACATTCCGCGGCCACCGTTGACACAAAATCCAGAGACAAAAGCCTGAGCAAGCGCCACATCTTCGCCCTTTGTTCATAGCCGGGAAAATTCTCACGGTCTGTAGATCGAGCCTTCATACATACATCCCCAAACCTAAGCTGAGTTTGAATTTTCAGACTTCTGTCCCCACAGTCCTGGCCCACACACCATCCAAGTTGGGGCCCTTGGAGCCACACCTCAGGACTGTGGCTTCCCTCTCCAGGGGAATTCTGCCATTTCCATTGGCCACAACCCTATAGATTAGGAGTATCCTCCCATCTCCCCGAGGCCATCCGAATAGTGTTGGCTGCCCAGGACAAACAGGGATGATCTCTCACAAGTTAGGAAACTACCTCCACTCAGACCCAGAGACAGATATCCCCAGAGAATAAGATTGAACTGGACAGGCACTTAGGCCCTAATCAGATCCATTGCTTTTGATTCCAGTCATCTCTCCTCAGAGGCCTGGTTTCCAATACCAGCATATGGGAGATTCCTTAGGCACTCATCAAAACAATTCTCTTCTCTACATAGGAAACATACTCTTTAGAGCTCCATCAAAACCTCCGGTTATGAACATCCCTCAGGGCCCCAGATCAAGCACCCCATTCCAAGGTCTACATGGACGCAAATGCACATTATGACCCATCCTCAACTCACCCATTTCAACACACCCGCCTCGGTTGCTCCCCTAGATCCAGCAGATCGACCTTGCCTTGGCTCTATGAGACACCTGGAATGGGAGGCAGGCTGCCCAGGCATCCATCCTTAGAAAACTGCTCTGGATAACTTCCTGATGGGATGTCCTGGAGCCATCCAACAGGTCTCGACTGTCCCACAGAAGGAATCATTGTGGTTTGGAGCATCTCACAATTCCCATCGTCGGACAACCTCCATGTCCTCGTGACACCCTCCCTTCACATATGGGGCTTGCCATGTTCTTAGGTCCCAATGTTAACCAGAGATCTGGTTGTCCAGTTGCCCCCACCCACGACTCTGCTCTGGAATCCCTCTTTTGGTGGTCCACCTGAGGTAAAAAAAAAAAAAAACAAAAAACAAAAAAAATAAAAAAAAAAGAAGGCCTCCTCCCTTCCGTTAGAATGACCCCCAACTCTTGGGAACGGGTCAAATCCCCAGAAAGGGAGCCTCATCGATGGCCCATGAGGACACCCCGACATTCCATGGCAATCGGTGACACATTTCCAGAAAAAAAAAAAAAAAGCATGAGCAAGCACCTCACATTCGTCCTTTGTTCATATGTCAAAGAGTTCTCCTCACGGTCTATAGATCGGGCCGGCCATACCTACATCCCCCAACCTAAGTGGAGTTTGTGTTTTCAGACTTTTGACCAAATAGCCCTGGACCACACACGCTCCACACTTGGGTCCCTGGAGCCACACCTCAGGACTGTGTTTCCCTTTCAAGGGAATTCTTCTCATTCCATTGGCCACAACCTTGCAAATGAGGAAAAACCTCCAAAGTCACCGAGGCCATCCCAATAGTGTAGGCCGCCCAGGACAAACAGGGGTGATCTCAAACCAGCTGAGCAACTACCTCCACTCAGACAACAGATGTCCCCAGAGAAGAATATTGAACCGGACAGGACCCTAGGCACTAATCAGATCCATTGCTTTGGTTTCCAGGCATCTCTCCTCAATGCCTCGTTTCCAATACCAGCATATGGTGGTTTCCTGAGGCACCAATAAGAATAAATCTCGTCTCCCCATGGAAAACTTGCTCATTGGAGCTTTGTCATAACCTCTGGTTAGGAGAATCCTTCAGGGCCCTGGTGCCACTGCCCCATATCAAGGTCTCCATGGACTCAATCCAACATTAAGACCATCCTCAGGAAAGTCCATTTCAACTCAGCCCGCTCTGTTGCTACCCCAAGCCAGCAGATCAATCGTTTCTTGTTGCTAGGACACAATTGGAATGTGAGGCTGGCTGCCCAGGCATCCATACTTAGAACGCTGTTCTGGAAAAATACCTTATAAGACGTCCTGGAGCCATCCAACAAATCTTAATTGTCCCACAGAAGGAATCCTTGCGGTTTGGAGCATCTCACAACTCCAATAGTGGGAAAACCCCAATGGCCTCATAATGCCCCCCCTTCCTGAAGGGGCCAACATGGACAGAAACTCAAACCTGAGCCACAGTCTGAACCTCGACCTGACTTCAGACGCATGAGATCTCAATTCAGCTCTGCAGAGTGTGCCTGCCTTGTCCTTGCCCTGAAACCTAAGCCTAGCTTGTGTTCTCAGCCACGTCCTCACTCTCCTGGCCCATAAGCCCTCCAGTTTTGGAATTCTGAAGCCACAATGCAGCATGCTGCCTGCCCTCCAGAAGAAAAACTTTGCTCTATGCTTCTAATAAGAAACCCCAAATGATTTTCTAATGCATGCCACTCCATTGTAAAGCAATTATAAAGCCCACCCTTTATACTAATGCCCTGTCTGGCACAGCCTGAGACAAGACATCCCAAACGACACCCAGACAGCTGGCCCCAACCTGGACACATAGGACCCGCTATGGCTGTAGGTTGTCATCCCTTCCCAACCTCGGTTTTCAGGCTTCAGAACCTAGACCTTATCTCCAATCACTGCCCAGGGGTGAACGTGATGCCGAAATTAGAATTCCTCCTTCCCCATGGCCAGAAACCTTGTGGTTGGCATGTTGTCCAACGTTCAATGTGGGAAAACCTGCATTGTCCGATGGGCCACGCTAGTGCTTGAGGGCCGCCTAGGGCACAGAAATGCATTGTGACCTGCAGCGTGAGTCCCGTATTAAAGTAACGCCTCTCAGTGGCTGGACCAAGATCCTGCATATGGGGCTTGTCATATCCATAGGCCCCCAGGCTTAACCAGAGGGCGAGTATTCCAGTTGTCAGTACCCACTGCTATGCTCTAGAATCCCTCTACTGGGGGGACACATGAAGAAGAAAACAGGACACTTCCCTTCCCACAGAAGGACCCCAAACTCTTGGGGGCTGGACAAACTACCAGAGAGGGAGACTTCTACGACCCATGAGGCAACTCCTACATTAAACGGCCATTGTGGACAAAACATCCAGAGACAAAAGCCTGAGCGACTGCCTCCCTCTCACCCTTCTTTCATATCCAGAGGAACTCCCCTCATGGACTGTAGATCAGGCCTGCCGTAACCTCCTGCCCCAAACCTGAGCTGAGTTAGGGTTTTTGGATGTCTGTCTGCACAGCCATGGCCCACACAGCCTCCAGGCTGGGGTCTCTGGAGCCACACCACAGTACTGTGCCTGCTCTCTCCTAAGAAACTGCCCATTCCATTGGCCCCAACTCTACAAAATAGTAGAAACCTCAAGGTCCCTAGGACATCCCACTTCCGCAAGCCGCACTGGACAAATAGGGGCATTATGACACAAGCTGAGCAACTACTACCTCCATGCTGACACACAGACAGATAACCGCAGAGACAGAAGTGAACCAGACAGGCCCCTAAGACCTATTATGAACTCTTGCTTTGGTGTCCAGGTATCACTCCTAGGGGCCTGGATTCGAAGACCAGCATACGGGGCTTTCCTGAGCACCAGACAGAAGACCTCTCATCTCCACATGGGAATCTTCCTTGTTGGGGTTGTGTCAAGCCCTTCGGGTTGGAGAAACCTGCAGAGTCCCTTAGCTACTGCCACATTCCAAGGTCTCCATGGCCACCAACCCACATTATGACTCATCCTCAGGAGAGTCCATTTAAACTCAGCCTTCTGGGTAGCTCACCCAAGAGCCCGCAGATTGAGCGTGCCTTGTCTCGACCAGGCAATGGGAAGGTGACTTGGCGTTTCTCGGCATCCACGCTTAGGGCCCTGCTCTCGAGTCTTTCTGTATGGGGCATCCTGGAACCATCCAATAGTACTCGACTGTCCTGAAGAAGGAAACTTTGAAGTTTGGAGCAGCTCACAACTCCCAGCGTAGGGAAACCTCCCTGGCCTCATGACGCCCCCACCGCTTCAGGAAGGGGCCGTCATGGACACAAACTCCAGCTTGAGGCAACATCTGATACTCGCCCTGACCTCACCTGCAGGAGATCTAGATTCAGCCTCTGCAGAGTGGGCCTGCCATGCTCTTGGCCCCAAAACTCGTGCTAGCTTGTGTTTTCAGACTTCCTTCCTCATAATCCTGGCCACACACCTCCAGTTTGGCAATTCTGGAGACACAATGCAGCACTCTGCCTGCCCTCCAGAAGAAAAATGTTGCCCTATAGGGCTAACCAGAAACGCCAAATGAGTAACAACCTGCATGCCACTCGACCATACCCCAATTATACAGTCTAGCCTGTGCACTAAAGCCCTGTCTGACACAGCCTGAGGGCAGACCTCCAGTCCAACACCCAGACAGCTGGCCGTACACAGAGCATATCACACCCATAATGGCTTTAGGCCATCATCTCTACCCAACCTCAGTTTTCACCTTCAGAACCTAGACCTTATCTCCACTCACTGCTCAGGAGTGAACGTGATGCAAGAATCAGAACTTCTCCTTCGCCTTGGCAAGAAACCTAGTGGTTGGCATGTTGTCCAATGTTCATTGTAGGAGAAAGCAGCATGGACTATGAGGCCCCACCTATCCCTGAGGGCCACAATGTGCACAAACACACATTGTGACCCTCAGCGTGAGCCCTATCCTCATGTAAAGCCTCTTAGTGACTGGAACAACAGCCCACATATGGGGCTTGCCAGTCCCCAAGTGCCCCAATCTCAACCAGAGTTCGAGATGTCTAGTCACCCCTACTCAGGGCTCTACTCTGGAATCCCTCTTTGGTGGGACACCTGAGGTAAAAAAAAAAAGGACTCTTCCCATCCAGAATGATCCCAACCACTTGGGATCAGGCCAAATTCAGAGAAAGAATTGTCCATGGCCCTTGAGGACACCCCGACATTCCGTGGCCAACGTTGACACAAAATTTAGAGACAAAAGCCTGAGCAAGCGCCACATCCTCGCCCTTTGTTCATAGCCCGGAAATTCTCACGGTCTGTAGATCGAGCCTTCATACATACATCCCCAAACCTAAGCTGAGTTTGAGTTTTCAGACTTCTGTCCCCACAGTCCTGGCCCACACACCATCCAAGTTGGGGCCCCTGAAGCCACACCTCAGGACTGTGGCTTTCCTCTCCAGGGGAATTCTGCCATTTCCATTGGCCACAACCCTATAGATTAGGAGTATCCTCCAATCTCCCCGAGGCCATCCGAATAGTGTTGGCTGCCCAGGACAAACAGGGATGATCTCTCACAAGTTAGGAAACTACCTCCACTCAGACCCAGAGACAGATATCCCCAGAGAATAAGATTGAACTGGACAGGCACTTAGGCCCTAATCAGATCCATTGCTTTTGATTCCAGTCATCTCTCCTCAGAGGCCTGGTTTGCAATACCAGCATATGGGAGATTCCTTAGGCACTCATCAAAACAATTCTCTTCTCTACATAGGAAATATACTCTTTAGAGCTCCATCAAAACCTCCAGTAATGAACATCCCTCAAGGTCCCGGATCAAGCACCCCATTCCAAGGTCTACATGGACACAAATGCACATTATGACCCATCCTCAACTCACCCATTTCAACACACCCGCCTCGGTTGCTCCCCTAGATCCAGCAGATCGAACTTGCCTTGGCTCTATGAGACACCTGGAATGGGAGGCAGGCTGCCCAGGCATCCATCCTTAGAACCCTGTTCTGGATAACTTCCTTATGGGATGTCCTGGAGCTATCCAACAGGTCTCGACTGTCCCACAAAAGGAATCATTGCGGTTTGGAGCATCTCAGAATTCCCATCGTGGGAAAACCTCCATGTCCTCGTGACACCCTCCCCTTCATGAAGGGGCCGTCATGGACAGAAACTCCGACCTAAGCCAACTTCTTATCCTAGCTCTGTCTTCAGGTATACGGGATCTCGAATCATCTCTGCAGAGGGTGCCTGCCGTCCCCTCACCCCGAAATTTAGTCTGGCTTGTGTTCTCAGAATTTTTTCCTCACACTCCTGGCCCACAAGCTTTCCAGTTTGGGAATTCTGGAGCCACTATGTGGCACTGTGTCTTCCCTCCAGAAGAAAAACGTTGCCCTTTGGGGCTACCCAGTAACCACAAATGAGTACCATCCTGCACGAAACTCGACTGCACCCCAATGATACAGTCTAGCCTGGGCATTAATTCCCTGTCTGCCACAGCCTGAGCCTGCACCTCCCAACCCACACTCAACAGCTGGCCGAACACTGAGCAATCAGACACACCATGGCCTTAGGTCTTCATCTCTTCCCAACCTCAGGTTTCAGGCTTCAGAACCTAGACCTTAAATCCAATCACAGTTCAGGAGTGAAAGAGTTGCAGAAAATAGAACTCCTTCTTCCCCATGGCCAGAAAACTTTTGGTTGCCATATTGTGCAACGTTCAGTGTAGGAGAAACCAGCATGGTACATTAGGCCACGCCCTGACTTGAGGGGCTCCTTGGGCACAAAAACACATTGTGAAACTCAGTGCGAGACCTATCCTCAAGGAAGGCCTCTCAGTGTCTGGACCAAGAGCCCACATATGGGGCTTGCCATGTTCTTAGGTCCCAATGTTAACCAGAGGTCTGGTTGTCCAGTTGCCCCCACCCACGACTCTGCTCTGGAATCCCTCTTTTGTTGGTCCACCTGAGGTAAAAAATAAATAAATAAATAAATAAAAATAAACAAAAAAAAGCAGAAAGGCCTCGTCCCTTAAGACAGAATGACCCCAAACTCTTGGAATCTGGTCAAATCCCCAGAAAGGGAGCTTCATCGATGGCCCATGAGGACACCCCGACATTCCATGGCAATCGGTGACACATTTCCAGAATGAAAAAAAAAAGCATGAGCAAGCAGCTCACATTCGCCCTTTGTTCATATGCCGAAGAGTTCTCCTCACGGTCTATAGATCGGGCCGGCCATACCTACATCCCCCAACCTAAGTGGAGTTTGTGTTTTCAGACTTTTGACCAAATAGCCCTGGACCACACACGCTCCACACTTGGGTCCCTGGAGCCACACCTCAGGACTGTGCTTCCCTTTCAAGGGAATTCTTCCCATTCCATTGGCCACAACCTTGCAAATGACGAAAAACCTCCAAAGTCACCGAGGCCATCCCAATAGTGTAGGCCACCCAGGACAAACAGGGGTGATCTCAAACCAGCTGAGCAACTACCTCCACTCAGACAACAGATGTCCCCAGAGAAGAATATTGAACCGGACAGGACCCTAGGCCCTAATCAGATCCATTGCTTTGGTTTCCAGGCATCTCTCCTCAGAGGCCTCGTTTCCAATACCAGCATATGGTGGTTTCCTGAGGCACCAATAAGAACAAATCTCGTCTCCCCATGGAAAACTTGCTTATTGGAGCTTTGTCATAACCTCTGGTTAAAAGAATCCTTCAGGGCCCTGGTGCCACTGCCCCATACCAAGTTCTCCATGGACTCAATCCAACATTAAGACCATCCTCAGGAAAGTCCATTTCAACTCAGCCCCCTCTGTTGCTACCCCAAGCCAGCAGATCAAACGTTTCTTGTTGCTAGGACACAATTGGAATGTGAGGCTGGCTGCCCAGGCATCCATACTTAGAACGCTGTTCTTGAAAAATACCTTATAAGATGTCCTGGAGCCATCCAACAAATCTTAATTGTCCCACAGAAGGAATCCTTGCGGTTTGGAGCATCTCACAACTCCAATAGTGGGAAAACCCCCATGGCCTCATAATGCCCCCCCTTCCTGAAGGGGCCAACATGGACAGAAACTCAAACCTGAGCCAAAGTCTGAACCTCGACCTGACTTCAGACGAATGAGATCTCAATTCAGCTCTGCAGAGTGTGCCTGCCATGTCCTTGCCCCGAAACCTAAGCCTAGCTTGTGTTCTCAGACTTCCGTCCTCACTCTCCTGGCCCATAAGCCCTCCAGTTTGGGAATTCCGAAGCCACAATGCAGCATGCTGCCTGCCCTCCAGAAGAAAAACTTTGCCCTATGCTGCTAATAAGAAACCCCAAATGATTTTCTAATGCATGCCACTCGATTGTAAAGCAATTATACAGCACACCCTGTACACTAATGCCCTGTCTGGCAGAGCCTGAGACAAGACATCCCAAACGACACCCAGACAGCTGGCCCCAACCTGGACACATAGGACCCGCTATGGCTGTAGGTCGTCATCTCTTCCCAACCTCGGTTTTCAGGCTTCAGAACCTAGACCTTATCTCTAATCACTGCCCAGGGGTGAACGTGATGCAGAAATTAGAATTCCTCCTTCCCCATGGCCAGAAACCTTGTGGTTGGCATGTTGTCCAACGTTCAATGTGGGAAAACCTGCATTGTCCGATGGGCACGCCAGTGCTTGAGGGCCGCCTAGGGCACAGACATGCATTGTGACCTGCAGCGTGAGTCCCGTATTAAAGTAACGCCTTTCAGTGGCTGGAACAAGATCCTGCATATGGGGCTTGTCATATCCAAAGCCCCCCAGGCTTAACCAGAGGGCGAGTATTCCATTTGTCAGTACCCACTGCTATGCTCTAGAATCCCTCTACTGGGGGGACACATGAAGCAGAAAACAGGACACTTCCCTTCCCACAGAAGGACCCCAAACTCTTGGGGACTGGACAAACTACCAGAGAGGGAGACTTCTACGACCCATGAGGCAACTCCTACATTAAACGGCCATTGTGGACAAAACATCCAGAGACAAAAGCCTGAGCGACTGCCTCCCTCTCACCCTTCTTTCATATCCAGATTTACTCCCCTCATGGACTGTAGATCAGGCCTGCCGTAACCTCCTGCCCCAAACCTGAGCTGAGTTAGGGTTTTTGGATGTCTGTCTGCACAGCCATGGCCCACACAGCCTCCAGGCTGGGGTCTCTGGAGCCACACCACAGTACTGTGCCTGCTCTCTCCTAAGAAACTGCCCATTCCATTGGCCACAACTCTACAAAATAGTAGAAACCTCAAGGTCCCCAAGGACATCCCACTACCGCAAGCCGCACTGGACAAATAGGGGCATTATGACACAAGCTGAGCAACTACTACCTCCATGCAGACACAAAGACAGATATCCGCAGAGACAGAAGATTGAACCAGACAGGCCCCTAGGCCCTATTATGAACTCTTGCTTTGGTGTCCAGGTATCACTCCTCAGAGGCCTGGGTTCGAAGACCAGCATACAGGGCTTTCCTGAGGCACCAGACAGAAGAACTCTCATCTCCACATGGGAAGCTTCCTTGTTGGGGTTGTGTCAAGCCCTTCGGGTTGGAGAATCCTGCAGAGTCCCTTAGCTACTGCCACATTCCAAGGTCTCCATGGCCACCAACCCACATTATGACTCATCCTCAGGAGAGTCCATTTAAACTCAGCCTTCTGGGTAGCTCACCCAAGAGCCCGCAGATTGAGCGTGCCTTGTCTCGACCAGGCAATGGGAAGGTGACTTGGCGTTTCTCGGCATCCATGCTTACGGCCCTGCTCTCGAGTCTTTCTGTATGGGGCATCCTGGAACCATCCAATAGTACTCGACTGTCCAGAAGAAGGAAACTTTGAAGTTTGGAGCAGCTCACAACTCCCAGCGTAGGGAAACCTCCCTGGCCTCATGACGCCCCCACCCCCTTCAGGAAGGGGCCGTCATGGACACAAACTCCAGCTTGAGGCAACATCTGATACTCGCCCTGACCTCACCTGCAGGAGATCTCGATTCAGCCTCTGCAGAGTGGGCCTGCCATGCTCTTGGCCCCAAATCTCGAGCTAGCTTGTGTTTTCAGACTTCCTTCCTCACAATCCTGGCCACACACCTCCAGTTTGGCAATTCTGGAGACACAATGCAGCACTCTGCCTGCCCTCCAGAAGAAAAATGTTGCCCTATAGGGCTAACCAGAAACGCCAAATGAGTAACAACCTGCATGCCACTCGACCATACCCCAATTATACAGTCTAGCCTGTGCACTAAAGCCCTGTCTGACACAGCCTGAGGGCAGACCTCCAGTCCAACACACAGACAGCTGGCCGTACAGAGAGCATATCACACCCACAATGGCTTTAGGCCATCATCTCTACCCAACCTCAGTTTTCACCTTCAGAACCTAGACCTTATCTCCACTCACTGCTCAGGAGTGAACCTGATGCAAGAATCAGAACTTCACCTTCGCCTTGGCAAGAAACCTAGTGGTTGGCATGTTGTCCCATGTTCATTGTAGGAGAAAGCAGCATGGACTATGAGGCCCCACCTATCCCTGAGGGCCACAATGTGCACAAACACACATTGTGACCCTCAGCCTGAGCCCTATCCTCATGTAAAGCCTCTTAGTGACTGGAACAACAGCCCACATATGGGGCTTACCAGGCCCCTAGTCACCCAATCTCAACCAGAGTTCGAGATGTCTAGTCACCCCTACTCAGGGCTCTACTCTGGAATCCCTCTTTGGTGGGACACCTGAGGTAAAAAAAAAAAAAAAAATTCAGAAAGGACTCTTCCGATCCACAGAATGATCCCAACCACTTGGAATGAGGCCAAATCATCA
Source organism: Mustela nivalis (assembly GCF_964662115.1). Taxonomy (NCBI): domain Eukaryota; kingdom Metazoa; phylum Chordata; class Mammalia; order Carnivora; family Mustelidae; genus Mustela; species Mustela nivalis. The sequence goes on from NW_028135677.1 coordinate 233,499, forward strand.
GAGAAAGAATTGTCCATGGCCCTTGAGGACACCCCGACATTCCGCGGCCACCGTTGACACAAAATCCAGAGACAAAAGCCTGAGGAAGCGCCACATACTCGCCCTTTGTTCATAGCCCGGAAAATATCTCACGGTCTGTAGATCGAGCCTTCATACATACATCCCCAAACCTAAGCTGAGTTTGTGTTTTCAGACTTCTGTCCCCACAGTCCTGGCCCACACACCATCCAAGTTGGGGCCCCTGAAGCCACACCTCAGGACTGTGGCTTCCCTCTCCAGGGGAATTCTTCCATTTCCATTGGCCACAACCCTATAGATTAGGAGTATCCTCCAATCTCCCCGAGGCCATCCGAATAGTGTTGGCTGCCCAGGACAAACAGGGATGATCTCTCACATGTTAGGAAACTACCTCCACTCAGACCCAGAGACAGATATCCCCAGAGAATAAGATTGAACTGGACAGGCACTTAGGCCCTAATCAGATCCATTGCTTTTGATTCCAGTCATCTCTCCTCAGAGGCCTGGTTTGCAATACCAGCATATGGGAGATTCCTTAGGCACTCATCAAAACAATTCTCTTCTCTACATAGGAAACATACTCCTTAGAGCTCCATCAAAACCTCCGGTTATGAACATCCCTCAAGGCCCCGGATCAAGCATCCCATTCCAAGGTCTACATGGACAAAAATGCACATTATGACCCATCCTCAACTCACCCATTTCAACACACCCGCCTCGGTTGCTCCCCTAGATCCAGCAGATCGAACTTGCCTTGGCTCTATGAGACACCTGGAATGGGAGGCAGCCTGCCCAGGCATCCATCCTTAGAACCCTGCTCTGGATAACTTCCTTATGAGATGTCCTGGAGCCATCCAACAGGTCTCGACTGTCCCACAGAAGGAATCATTGCGGTTTGGAGCATCTCACAATTCCCATCGTGGGAAAACCTCCATGTCCTCGTGACACCATCCCCTTCCTGAAGGGGCCGTCATGGACAGAAACTCCGACCTAAGCCAACTTCTGATCCTAGCTCTGTCTTCAGGTATACGGGATCTCGAATCATCTCTGCAGAGGGTGCCTGCCGTCCCCTCACCCCGAAATCTAAGTCTGGCTTGTGTTCTCAGAATTTTTTCCTCACACTCCTGGCCCACAAGCCTTCCAGTTTGGGAATTCTGGAGCCACTATGTGGCACTGTGTCTTCCCTCCAGAAGAAAAACGTTGCCCTTTGGGGCTACCCAGTAACCACAAATGAGTCCCATCCTGCACGAAACTCGACTGCACCCCAATGATACAGTCTAGCCTGGGCATTAATTCCCTGTCTGCCACAGCCTGAGCCTGCACCTCCCAACCCACACTCAACAGCTGGCCGAACACTGAGCACATCAGACACACCATGGCCTTAGGTCTTCATCTCTTCCCAACCTCAGTTTTCAGGCTTCAGAACCTAGACCTTAAATCCAATCACAGTCCAGGAGTGAAAGATTTGCAGAAAATAGAACTCCTTCTTCCCCATGGCCAGAAAACTTTTGGTTGCCATATTGTGCAACGTTCAGTGTAGGAGAAACCAGCATGGTACATTAGGCCACGCCCTGACTTGAGGGGCTCCTTGGGCACAAAAACGCATTGTGAAACTCAGTGCGAGACCTATCCTCAAGGAAGGCCTCTCAGTGTCTGGACCAAGAGCCCACATATGGGGCTTGCCATGTTCTTAGGTACCAATGTTAACCAGAGATCTGGTTGTCCAGTTGCCCCCACCCACGACTCTGCTCTGGAATCCCTCTTTTGGTGGTCCACCTGAGGTAAAAAAAAAAAAAATAAATGAATAAAAATAAACAAAAAAAAAAAACAGAAAGGCCTCCTCCCTTACGACAGAATGACCCCAAACTCTTGCGATCTGGTCAAATCCCCAGAAAGGGAGACTCATCGATGGCCCATGAGGACACCCCGACATTCCATGGCAATCGGTGACACATTTCCAGAAAAAAAAAAAAAAGCATGAGCAAGCACCTCACATTCGCCCTTTGTTCATATGCCGAAGAGTTCTCCTCACGTCCTATAGATCGGGCCGGCCATACCTACATCCCCCAACCTAAGTGGAGTTTGTGTTTTCAGACTTTTGACCAAATAGCCCTGGACCACACACGCTCCACACTTGGGTCCCTGGAGCCACACCTCAGGACTGTGCTTCCCTTTCAAGGGAATTCTTCCCATTCCATTGGCCACAACCTTGCAAATGAGGAAAAACCTCCAAAGTCACCGAGGCCATCCCAATAGTGTAGGCCGCCCAGGACAAACAGGGGTGATCTCAAACCAGCTGAGCAACTACCTCCACTCAGACAACAGATGTCCCCAGAGAAGAATATTGAACCGGACAGGCCCCTAGGCCCTAATCAGATCCATTGCTTTGGTTTCCAGGCATCTCTCCTCAGAGGCCTCGTTTCCAATACCAGCATATGGTGGTTTCCTGAGGCACCAATAAGAACAAATCTCGTCTCCCCATGGAAAACTTGCTCATTGGAGCTTTGTCATAACCTCTGGTTAGGAGAATCCTTCAGGGCCCTGGTGCCACTGCCCCATACCAAGGTCTCCATGGCTCAATCCAACATTAAGACCATCCTCAGGAAAGTCCATTTCAACTCAGCCCCCTCTGTTGCTACCCCAAGCCAGCAGATCAAACGTTTCTTGTTGCTAGGAGACAATTGGAATGTGAGGCTGGCTGCCCAGGCATCCATACTTAGAACGCTGTTCTGGAAAAATACCTTATAAGACGTCCTGGAGCCATCCAACAAATCTTAATTGTCCCACAGAAGGAATCCTTGCGGTTTGGAGCATCTCACAACTCCAATAGTGGGAAAACCCCCATGGCCTCATAATGCCCCCCCTTCCTGAAGGGGCCAACATGGACAGAAACTCAAACCTGAGCCAAAGTCTGAACCTCGACCTGACTTCAGACGCATGAGATCTCAATTCAGCTCTGCAAAGTGTGCCTGCCATGTCCTTGCCCCGAAACCTAAGCCTAGCTTGTGTTCTCAGACTTCCGTCCTCACTCTCCTGGCCCATAAGCCCTCCAGTTTGGGAATTCCGAAGCCACAATGCAGCATGCTGCCTGCCCTCCAGAAGAAAAACTTTGCCCTATGCTGCTAATAAGAAACCCCAAATGATTTTCTAATGCATGCCACTCGATTGTAAAGCAATTTTACAGCCCACCCTGTATACTAATGCCCTGTCTGGCACAGCCTGAGACAAGACATCCCAAACGACACCCAGACAGCTGGCCCCAACCTGGACACATAGGACCCGCTATGGCTGTAGGTCGTCATCTCTTCCCAACCTTGGTTTTCAGGCTTCAGAACCTAGACCTTATCTCCAATCACTGCCCAGGGGTGAACGTGATGCAGAAATTAGAATTCCTCCTTCCCCATGGCCAGAAACCTTGTGGTTGGCATGTTGTTGAACGTTCAATGTGGGAAAACCTGCATTGTCCGAAAGGCCACGCCAGTGCTTGAGGGCCGCCTAGAGCACAGACATGCATTGTGACCTGCAGCGTGAGTCCAGTATTAAAGCAACGCCTTTCAGTGGCTGGACCAAGATCCTGCATATGGGGCTTGTCATATCCATAGGCCCCCAGGCTTAACCAGAGGGCGAGTATTCCAGTTGTCAGTACACACTGCTATGCTCTAGAATCCCTCTACTGGGGGGAAACATGAAGCAGAAAACACCACACTTCCCTTCCCACAGAATGACCCCAAACTCTTGAAGGCTGGACAAATTACCAGAGAGGGAGACTTCTACGACCCATGAGGCAACTCCTACATTAAACGGCCATTGTGGACAAACATCCAGAGACAAAAGACGGAGCGACTGCCTCCCTCTCACCCTTCTTTCATATCCAGAGGAACTGCCCTCATGGACTGTAGATCAGGCCTGCCGTAACCTCGGCCCCAAACCTGAGCTGAGTTAGGGTTTTTGGATGTCTGTCTGCACAGCCATGGCCCACACAGCCTCCAGGCTGGGGTCTCTGGAGCCACACCAAAGTACTGTGCCTGCTCTCTCCTAAGAAACTGCCCATTCCATTGGCCACAACTCTACAAAATAGTAGAAACCTCAAGGTCCCCAAGGACATCCCACTACCGCAAGCCGCACTGGACAAATAGGGGCATTATGACACAAGCTGAGCAACTACTACCTCCATGCAGACACACAGACAGATATCCGCAGACAGAAGATTGAACCAGACAGGCCCCAAGGCCCTATTATGAACTCTTGCTTTGGTGTCCAGGTATCACTCCTCAGAGGCCTGGGTTCGAAGACCAGCATACGGGGCTTTCCTGAGGCACCAGACAGAAGACCTCTCATCTCCACATGGGAAGCTTCCTTGTTGGGGTTGTGTCAAGCCCTTCGGGTTGGAGAATCCTGCAGAGTCCCTTAGCTACTGCCACATTCCAAGGTCTCCATGGCCACCAACCCACATTATGACTCATCCTCAGGAGAGTCCATTTAAACTCAGCCTTCTGGGTAGCTCACCCAAGAGCCCGCAGATTGAGCGTGCCTTGTCTCGACCAGGCAATGGGAAGGTGAGTTGGCGTTTCTCGGCATCCATGCTTACGGCCCTGCTCTCGAGTCTTTCTGTATGGGGCATCCTGGAACCATCCAATAGTACTCGACTGTCCTGAAGAAGGAAACTTTGAAGTTTGGAGCAGGTCACAACTCCCAGCGAAGGGAAACCTCCCTGGCCTCATGACGCCCCCACCCCCTTCAGGAAGGGGCCGTCATGGACACAAACTCCAGCTTGAGGCAACATCTGATACTTGCCCTGACCTCACCTGCAGGAGATCTCGATTCAGCCTCTGCAGAGTGGGCCTGCCATGCTCTTGGCCCCAAAACTCGTGCTAGCTTGTGTTTTCAGACTTCCTTCCTCACAATCCTGGCCACACCCCTCCAGTTTGGCAATTCTGGAGACACAATGCAGCACTCTGCCTGCCCTCCAGAAGAAAAATGTTTCCCTATAGGGCTAATCAGAAATGCCAAATGAGTAACAACCTGCATGCTACTCGACCATACCCCAATTATACAGTCTAGCCTGTGCACTAAAGCCCTGTCTGACACAGCCTGAGGGCAGACCTCCAGTCCAACACCCAGACAGCTGGCCATACACAGAGCATATCACACCCACAATGGCTTTAGGCCATCATCTCTACCCAACCTCAGTTTTCACCTTCAGAACCTAGACCTTATCTCCACTCACTGCTCAGGAGTGAACCTGATGCAAGAATCAGAACTTCTCCTTCGCCTTGGCAAGAAACCTAGTGGTTGGCATGTTGTCCAATGTTCATTGTATGAGAAAGCAGCATGGACTATGAGGCCCCACCTATCCCTGAGGGCCACAATGTGCACAAACACACATTGTGACCCTCAGCGTGAGCCCTATCCTCATGTAAAGCCTCTTAGTGACTGGAACAACAGCCCACATATGGGGCTTACCAGGCCCCTAGTCCCCCAATCTCAACCAGAGTTCGAGATGTCTAGTCACCCCTACTCAGGGCTCTACTCTGGAAACCCTCTTTGGTGGGACACCTGAGGTAAAAAAAAAAAAAAAAAAAAAAAAAAAATTACAGAAAGGACTCTTCCGATCCACAGAATGATCCCAACCACTTGGAATGAGGCCAAATCATCAGAGAAAGAATTGTCCATGGCCCTAGAGGACACCCCGACATTCCGCGGCCACCGTTGACACAAAATCCAGAGACAAAAGCCTGAGCAAGCGCCACATACTCGCCCTTTGTTCATAGCCCGGAAAATTCTCACGGTCTGTAGATCCAGCCTTCATACATACATCCCCAAACCTAAGCTGAGTTTGTGTTTTCAGACTTCTGTCCCCACAGTCCTGGCCCACACACCATCCAAGTTGTGGCCCCTGGAGCCACACCTCAGGACTGTGGCTTTCCTCTCCAGGGGAATTCTGCCATTTCCATTGGCCACAACCCTATAGATTAGGAGTATCCTCCAATCTCCCCGAGGCCATCCAAATAGTGTTGGCTGCCCAGGACAAACAGGGATGATCTCTCACAAGATAGGAAACTACCTCCACTCAGACCCAGAGACAGATATCCCCAGAGAATAAGATTGAACTGGACAGGCACTTAGGCCCTAATCAGATCCATTGCTTTTGATTCCAGTCATCTCTCCTCAGAGGCCTGGTTTTCAATACCAGCATATGGGAGATTCCTTAGGCACTCATCAAAACAATTCTCTTCTCTACATAGGAAACATACTCTTTAGAGCTCCATCAAAACCCCCGGTTATGAACATCCCTCAAGGCCCCGGATCAAGCATCCCATTCCAAGGTCTACATGGACACAAATGCACATTATGACCCATCCTCAACTCACCCATTTCAACACACCCACCTCGGTTGCTCCCCTAGATCCAGCAGATCGACTTGCCTTGGCTCTATGAGACACCTGGAATGGGACACAGGCTGCCCAGGCATCCATCCTTAGAACCCTGCTCTGGATAACTTCCTTATGGGATGTCCTGGAGCCATCCAACAGGTCTCGACTGTCCCACAGAAGGAATCATTGCGGTTTGGAGCATATCACAATTCCCATCGTGGGAAAACCTCCATGTCCTCGTGACACCCTCCCCTTCATGAAGGTGCCGTCATGGACAGAAACTCCGACCTAAGCCAACTTCTGATCCTAGCTCTGTCTTCAGGTATACGGGATCTCGAATCATCTCTGCAGAGGGTGCCTGCCGTCCCCTCACCCCGAAATCTAAGTCTGGCTTGTGTTCTCAGAATTTTTTCCTCACACTCCTGGCCCACAAGCCTTCCAGTTTGGGAATTCTGGAGCCACTATGTGGCACTGTGTCTTCCCTCCAGAAGAAAAACGTTGCCCTTTGGGGCTACCCAGTAACCACAAATGAGTACCATCCTGCACGAAACTCGACTGCACCCCAATGATACAGTCTAGCCTGGGCATTAATTCCCTGTCTGCCACAGCCTGAGCCTGCACCTCCCAACCCACACTCAACAGCTGGCCGAACACTGAGCACATCAGACACACCATGGCCTTAGGTCTTCATCTCTTCCCAACCTCAGTTTTCACGCTTCAGAACCTAGACCTTAAATCCAATCACAGTCCAGGAGTGAAAGAGTTGCAGAAAATAGAACTCCTTCTTCCCCATGGCCAGAAAACTTTTGGTTGCCATATTGTGCAACGTTCAGTGTAGGAGAAACCAGCATGGTACATTAGGCCACGCCCTGACTTGAGGGGCTCCTTGGGCACAAAAACGCATTGTGAAACTCAGTGCGAGACCTATCCTCAAGGAAGGCCTCTCAGTGTCTGGACCAAGAGCCCACATATGGGGCTTGCCATGTTCTTAGGTCCCAATGTTAACCAGAGATCTGGTTGTCCAGTTGCCCCCACCCACGACTCTGCTCTGGAATCCCTCTTTTTTTGGTCCACCTGAGGTAAAAAAAAAAAATAAATGAATAAAAATAAACAAAAAAAAAACAGAAAGGCCTCCTCCCTTACGACAGAATGACCCCAAACTCTTGGGATCTGGTCAAATCCCCAGAAAGGGAGACTCATCGATGGCCCATGAGGACACCCCGACATTCCATGGCAATCGGTGACAAATTTACAGAAAAAAACAAAAAAGCATGAGCAAGCACCTCACATTCGCCCTTTGTTCATATGCCGAAGAGTTCTCCTCACGGTCTATAGATCGGGCCGGCCATACCTACATCCCCCAACCTAAGTGGAGTTTGTGTTTTCAGACTTTTGACCAAATAGCCCTGGACCACACACGCTCCACACTTGGGTCCCTGGAGCCACACCTCAGGACTGTGCTTCCCTTTCAAGGGAATTCTTCCCATTCCATTGGCCACAATTTTGCAAATGAGGAAAAACCTCCAAAGTCACTGAGGCCATCCCAATAGTGTAGGCCGCCCAGGACAAACAGGGGTGATCTCAAACCAGCTGAGCAACTACCTCCACTCAGACAACAGATGTCCCCAGAGAAGAATATTGAACCGGACAGGCCCCTAGGCCCTAATCAGATCCATTGCTTTGGTTTCCAGGCATCTCTCCTCAGAGGCCTCGTTTCCAATACCAGCATATGGTGGTTTCCTGAGGCACCAATAAGAACAAATCTCGTCTCCCCATGGAAAACTTGCTCATTGGAGCTTTGTCATAACCTCTGGTTAGGAGAATCCTTCAGGGCCCTGGTGCCACTGCCCCATACCAAGGTCTCCATGGCTCAATCCAACATTAAGACCATCCTCAGGAAAGTCCATTTCAACTCAGCCCCCTCTGTTGCTACCCCAAGCCAGCAGATCAAACGTTTCTTGTTGCTAGGAGACAATTGGAATGTGAGGCTGGCTGCCCAGGCATCCATACTTAGAACGCTGTTCTGGAAAAATACCTTATAAGACGTCCTGGAGCCATCCAACAAATCTTAATTGTCCCACAGAAGGAATCCTTGCGGTTTGGAGCATCTCACAACTCCAATAGTGGGAAAACCCCCATGGCCTCATAATGCCCCCCCTTCCTGAAGGGGCCAACATGGACAGAAACTCAAACCTGAGCCAAAGTCTGAACCTCGACCTGACTTCAGACGCATGAGATCTCAATTCAGCTCTGCAAAGTGTGCCTGCCATGTCCTTGCCCCGAAACCTAAGCCTAGCTTGTGTTCTCAGACTTCCGTCCTCACTCTCCTGGCCCATAAGCCCTCCAGTTTGGGAATTCCGAAGCCACAATGCAGCATGCTGCCTGCCCTCCAGAAGAAAAACTTTGCCCTATGCTGCTAATAAGAAACCCCAAATGATTTTCTAATGCATGCCACTCGATTGTAAAGCAATTATACAGCCCACCCTGTATACTAATGCCCTGTCTGGCACAGCCTGAGACAAGACATCCCAAACGACACCCAGACAGCTGGCCCCAACCTGGACACATAGGACCCGCTATGGCTGTAGGTCGTCATCTCTTCCCAACCTTGGTTTTCAGGCTTCAGAACCTAGACCTTATCTCCAATCACTGCCCAGGGGTGAACGTGATGCAGAAATTAGAATTCCTCCTTCCCCATGGCCAGAAACCTTGTGGTTGGCATGTTGTTGAACGTTCAATGTGGGAAAACCTGCATTGTCCGAAAGGCCACGCCAGTGCTTGAGGGCCGCCTAGAGCACAGACATGCATTGTGACCTGCAGCGTGAGTCCCGTATTAAAGTAACGCCTTTCAGTGGCTGGACCAAGATCCTGCATATGGGGCTTGTCATATCCATAGGCCCCCAGGCTTAACCAGAGGGCGAGTATTTTAGTTGTCAGTACCCACTGCTATGCTCTAGAATCCCTCTACTGGGGGGAAACATGAAGCAGAAAACACCACACTTCCCTTCCCACAGAATGACCCCAAACTCTTGAAGGCTGGACAAATTACCAGAGAGGGAGACTTCTACGACCCATGAGGCAACTCCTACATTAAACGGCCATTGTGGACAAAACATCCAGAGACAAAAGCCGGAGCGACTGCCTCCCTCTCACCCTTCTTTCATATCCAGAGGAACTGCCCTCGTGGACTGTAGATCAGGCCTGCCGTAACCTCGGCCCCAAACCTGAGCTGAGTTAGGGTTTTTGGATGTCTGTCTGCTCAGCCATGGCCCACACAGCCTCCAGGCTGGGGTCTCTGGAGCCACACCACAGTACTGTGCCTGCTCTCTCCTAAGAAACTGCCCATTCCATTGGCCACAACTCTACAAAATAGTAGAAACCTCAAGGTCCCCAAGGACATCCCACTACCGCAAGCTGCACTGGACAAATAGGGGCATTATGACACAAGCTGAGCAACTACTACCTCCATGCAGACACACAGACAGATATCCGCAGACAGAAGATTGAACCAGACAGGCCCCAAGGCCCTATTATGAACTCTTGCTTTGGTGTCCAGGTATCACTCCTCAGAGGCCTGGGTTCGAAGACCAGCATACGGGGCTGTCCTGAGGCACCAGACAGAAGACCTCTCATCTCCACATGGGAAGCTTCCTTGTTGGGGTTGTGTCAAGCCCTTCGGGTTGGAGAATCCTGCAGAGTCCCTTAGCTACTGCCACATTCCAAGGTCTCCATGGCCACCAACCCACATTATGACTCATCCTCAGGAGAGTCCATTTAAACTCAGCCTTCTGGGTAGCTCACCCAAGAGCCCGCAGATTGAGCGTGCCTTGTCTCGACCAGGCAATGGGAAGGTGAGTTGGCGTTTCTCGGCATCCATGCTTACGGCCCTGCTCTCGAGTCTTTCTGTATGGGGCATCCTGGAACCATCCAATAGTACTCGACTGTCCTGAAGAAGGAAACTTTGAAGTTTGGAGCAGCTCACAACTCCCAGCGTAGGGAAACCTCCCTGGCCTCATGACGCCCCCACCCCCTTCAGGAAGGGGCCGTCATGGACACAAACTCCAGCTTGAGGCAACATCTGATACTTGCCCTGACCTTACCTGCAGGAGATCTCGATTCAGCCTCTGCAGAGTGGGCCTGCCATGCTCTTGGCCCCAAAACTCGTGCTAGCTTGTGTTTTCAGACTTCCTTCCTCACAATCCTGGCCACACACCTCCAGTTTGGCAATTCTGGAGACACAATGCAGCACTCTGCCTGCCCTCCAGAAGAAAAATGTTGCCCTATAGGGCTAATCAGAAACGCCAAATGAGTAACAACCTGCATGCTACTCGACCATACCCCAATTATACAGTCTAGCCTGTGCACTAAAGCCCTGTCTGACACAGCCTGAGGGCAGACCTCCAGTCCAACACCCAGACAGCTGGCCATACACAGAGCATATCACACCCACAATGGCTTTAGGCCATCATCTCTACCCAACCTCAGTTTTCACCTTCAGAACCTAGACCTTATCTCCACTCACTGCTCAGGAGTGAACCTGATGCAAGAATCAGAACTTCTCCTTCGCCTTGGCAAGAAACCTAGTGGTTGGCATGTTGTCCAATGTTCATTGTATGAGAAAGCAGCATGGACTATGAGGCCCCACCTATCCCTGAGGGCCACAATGTGCACAAACACACATTGTGACCCTCAGCCTGAGCCCTATCCTCATGTAAAGCCTCTTAGTGACTGGAACAACAGCCCACATATGGGGCTTACCAGGCCCCTAGTCCCCCAATCTCAACCAGAGTTCGAGATGTCTAGTCACCCCTACTCAGGGCTCTACTCTGGAATCCCTCTTTGGTGGGACACCTGAGGTAAAAAAAAAAAAAAAATTACAGAAAGGACTCTTCCGATCCACAGAATGATCCCAACCACTTGGGATCAGGCCAAATCATCAGAGAAAGAATTGTCCATGGCCCTAGAGGACACCCCGACATTCCGCGGCCACCGTTGACACAAAATCCAGAGACAAAAGCCTGAGCAAGCGCCACATACTCGCCCTTTGTTCATAGCCCGGAAAATTCTCACGGTCTGTAGATCGAGCCTTCATACATACATCCCCAAACCTAAGCTGAGTTTGTGTTTTCAGACTTCTGTCCCCACAGTCCTGGCCCACACACCATCCAAATTGGGGCCCCTGGAGCCACACCTCAGGACTGTGGCTTTCCTCTCCAGGGGAATTCTGCCATTTCCATTGGCCACAACCCTATAGATTAGGAGTATCCTCCAATCTACCCGAGGCCATCCGAATAGTGTTGGCTGCCCAGGACAAACAGGGATGATCTCTCACAAGTTAGGAAACTACCTCCACTCAGACCCAGAGACAGATATCCCCAGAGAATAAGATTGAACTGGACAGGCACTTAGGCCCTAATCAGATCCATTGCTTTTGATTCCAGTCATCTCTCCTCAGAGGCCTGGTTTCCAATACCAGCATATGGGAGATTCCTTAGGCACTCATCAAAACAATTCTCTTCTCTACATAGGAAACATACTCTTTAGAGCTCCATCAAAACCTCCGGTTATGAACATCCCTCAAGGCCCCGGATCAAGCATCCCATTCCAAGGTCTACATGGACACAAATGCACATTATGACCCATCCTCAACTCACCCATTTCAACATACCCGCCTCGGTTGCTCCCCTAGATCCAGCAGATCGAACTTGCCTTGGCTCTATGAGACACCTGGAATGGGACGCAGGCTGCCCAGGCATCCATCCTTAGAACCCTGCTCTGGATAACTTCCTTATGAGATGTCCTGGAGCCATCCAACAGGTCTCGACTGTCCCACAGAAGGAATCATTGCGGTTTGGAGCATCTCACAATTCCCATCGTGGGAAAACCTCCATGTCCTCGTGACACCCTCCCCTTCATGAAGGGGCCGTCATGGACAGAAACTCCGACCTAAGCCAACTTCTGATCCTAGCTCTGTCTTCAGGTATACGGGATCTCGAATCATCTCTGCAGAGGGTGCCTGCCGTCCCCTCACCCCGAAATCTAAGTCTGGCTTGTGTTCTCAGAATTTTTTCCTCACACTCCTGGCCCACAAGCCTTCCAGTTTGGGAATTCTGGAGCCACTATGTGGCACTGTGTCTTCCCTCCAGAAGAAAAACGTTGCCCTTTGGGGCTACCCAGTAACCACAAATGAGTACCATCCTGCATGAAACTCGACTGCACCCCAATGATACAGTCTAGCCTGGGCATTAATTCCCTGTCTGCCACAGCCTGAGCCTGCACCTCCCAACCCACACTCAACAGCTGGCCGAAAACTGAGCACATCAGACACACCATGGCCTTAGGTCTTCATCTCTTCCCAACCTCAGTTTTCACGCTTCAGAACCTAGACCTTAAATCCAATCACAGTCCAGGAGTGAAAGAGTTGCAGAAAATAGAACTCCTTCTTCCCCATGGCCAGAAAACTTTTGGTTGCCATATTGTGCAACGTTCAGTGTAGGAGAAACCAGCATGGTACATTAGGCCACGCCCTGACTTGAGGGGCTCCTTGGGCACAAAAACGCATTGTGAAACTCAGTGCGAGACCTATCCTCAAGGAAGGCCTCTCAGTGTCTGGACCAAGAGCCCACATATGGGGCTTGCCATGTTCTTAGGTACCAATGTTAACCAGAGATCTGGTTGTCCAGTTGCCCCCACCCACGACTCTGCTCTGGAATCCCTCTTTTGGTGGTCCACCTGAGGTAAAAAAAAAAAAAATAAATGAATAAAG